>NW_017307415.1:433264-456373 GCF_000935625.1 Nanorana parkeri | reverse complement strand
GGATTTATAAAAACTGGAGCAGACAGGATCTGGAGCAGTTTCTCCAGTTTTGATAAATTCCCTGCAATGCCTTTTCGTTCATTTTAAATGCAACCTCTGTGGTCATAATGATCCAGCAAGCTGTGTGCTACAAAGAGAGAATCTGCATGCAGAGTGTCGCATTTCCTGCAGGTGATGATCTCACATTGGGCACACATTTTCCTGGAACGTTCTAGCTGGCCGCAGTATGAATCTTCACAATTAATTATATTCTCTTTGTATCCAGCTTTACACAATGGCTTCTTCTTGTCTTCTTGTGCATGAGTCGTCTTCCCTCTGTAGGAATATACAAAGTGATGGTTATTGCTTGCTTCTGAAGCTCGCTGCTCAATGGGGAAATATCTTCAAAGCCATTTACTTAAAATGTCAGTACACCCAAAATTGATATTAGAAGTGGATCATGGTGGTCTGAGTCAGCCATAGGCTTCTTATATATCTTCAGTGCCCCAACATTGAGATGCCCCTGCCCTGCCACTCTACCTGGGAGTTTTAAAGCAGTTGTCAACAGCTTTTGTTGTTCCAGCTCTTCCAGTTGGATTCTCCATTATATATAAAATAAAATATCCAACAGTGATGCAACATAAACACCATACCCTTATCTGGTATGGATTTTGGAGGGACCACATGTCATTTTTATATTTACGGTTTTACATTTTAGACTGGGGTGCCCCAAGATTGTGCATACTTTTAAAGGGTGCCGTGACTGAAAAAGGTTGAGAAATGCTGTCGTAGACTGCCTAGGATGGGTTATCTATGACAAGAAAGGAATACTTCCTTCCCCCAAATTATAGTATAATCAGTTCATTCCGATTGTTAATTGGTTTATATAAGCGTTAATATAAATGATAGGTCTGCTTTAATACCATAACATAAATATTTGTGTTACAGTTCCCTAATCTGCACAAAATAACAGTTATTCCTCTCTGTATTTACATTTCCTATGGAGCTAATTGCTGCCTGTTGGTTGTTTCTATTGTAGGCTAAAGAAGGTTTTAAGTGATTGCTAATAACAGCTCTGCAGGAGGACAATCTGACTACAGAGGACCACAATTCATCTCATGTTCAGTACTCGTGTGTGGAGCCGGTCTGTTCTCTAGTGTCTACAGAACTATATATGAAATCACAATTGACAGACCCCCACTAATCAACAATGCTTTCTAGTAAGGTTACAGTAAGAAAACAAGACATGCATGTCTTGCATCTATGGAGTAACTGTATACAATTACTGTGGCATATAGTGGTAATAAGTAAATAAACAGTAGTAGAGTAGTAGATCATGGATCTTGAACAGGAGTATTATGTCCACACAAGAGGAGTTTATTCTGTCCAAGTTTCAGTGAATTGCAGTCTATCTTTTGTAAAGATCAATTTTGCCTTGACAAAGATGGACTGCAATCCATGGAAATGTTGGACAGAATAAATTCTTCTTGTTTGGACATATACTCCAGCTCAAAACTTGTGGCTGACCCTACTTCTATTTCCTATGTATCTACTGATGTTACTTTGCTGCACTGCACCTGGGCAGATACTCCCTGGGCACTATGCGGGGACTTCCAATGGAATTTATAAGGTAATAAGCTCCCAACTTTCTGAGAGAGGGAAGCCTTTTACTAGAGCAATTATGGTCAACCTCCGACCTACCTATGCATACATCCCTGGTTGGATGAAGGGTTTACAGTAAAATAATGCGAAACTGTACATTTTGTACAGCGGTCTATACCAGTGGCGTAACAATAGCCTGGGGGTGGAAGGGGGCCCCATTAAGGATTGCAGAAGTTGCTGTTTATACTGACCCTGTACCCCCTGTGACATTTCACATGAAGAAGAGCTGACATTAAATGTACAGGAGGAGACAATGCAGACAGCTCTCCTGCTACCCAACTTTCATTGACAGTAGGGAGGTCGCTGAGGGGCCCCATCAAATTGTTGTTATGGGGCTCCATGATCTAAAGTTACGCCCCTGGTCTATGCGTCAGGCTAAAAAGAGGGACAGAGGGATTTGTTTCCAAATCAGGGACAGTTGGGAGCAATGTGTCTAGTGACATTTTGAGTTCATACTTGTTAGTCTTCAGGGATCCACAGATCACAGCCAGTGATGCAATCTTCTTCCTGATTATTCTTTCTCTCTTCTTCCTGGCACTCCTGTCCCCACATGTGTTCACCACCTTGTCACTGTTTGCTGGCTTCTTATTTTGCCCACTCATGTCCAATATCAGGCCTGGGGGGAAATAAGCTCCATAATAAGGTACATAAAGGTCCTGATTTACTACAGTCATCTTTTTTTTCACCCGGTGATCCTGCCAGTAACATGTTTCCTGTCCTAGGGTGACAACGCTCACTCACTGCGATGTATGTAGGGAGAAACAGCATTGTCACCCTAGATCAGGAGGTGTAATGGTGACTGCTCCTTATCTCCATTACATACGGGAAGGTTTTCTGTCACCCAGAGAAGAAAACTGGGCAGGGCTGACAACACTGTATGGGATTTCAGTGCAGCACAGGCAAAGGAAGGCAGGAGCACATTGTATCTCTGGCATGATCAACAGGTAATTTCTGTACCTGCAGAGTTTTTAAAGGGACAAAACATGGAAAGGTGTGCATGTATGGGAGAGTTGTATTGGATTCCCATTATTACACTTTTAGCACTACTTGAAGAAACTACTGACGCCTGTTAGCATCTTGTTTGAAATGACTGCCAGCGCTTCCACTGTCATCTGTGTTTAACTTTCCTAAATATCTTCAACAAAGCCGCTTGTAGCTTGCTAAAAGGTTTAACAATGTGTTGTGAAAGCTCGCAGTACATATTGCTCTTAAACACGCTGCAGCCCATATGTACATGACCTTCCAATCATATCATAACTAATAGTCATCAACACCCCTGTAATGATCAGCCCTGACTGCACCCCTACTGTATATTTCTCTCCATGAAGGCGGCCATGGCTACCTTCTGCTTCATACTTTAATAAGCTGCCTTGATTTAACCTCTCATTACACTCCCAGGACCTGAGGTTGGAGTTCAGATCTTTATGAAGGAATTTCAATTGGTTATTGAGCAGAAGCTATGGACTGAGTCCAGTGTTAGGGTTGCCACCTGTCCAGGATTCACCCGGACAGTTTGGGTTTTGAATGCTGTGTCCGGGTTTCATGGAAGCAGAAACCCAGGCACAAGGGGGGTGATTTACTAACCTAAACACACGCACGCACCAGGTGCGTGTGATTTTTACACAGCAAAACGTATTTATCAACCAAACACGAGCAACGTGTCACATTTTCACGCCGTTATGGCGCATTTTTATGTATTTACGTACGTGCGCGTCATGTAGCATGCGCCATAGGCTACACGCCGCTCTAATAGCGGCATGCAAGTGTCTAAAAGCATATTTCCACTAATGCCATATATGGAAAAATCATGCACATGATGCATATATAATGCTGCTTCACAGTTTAGACAAAAATGGTTAGCTCATTTACATTCCTGCATTCATCAACGCGAGCAACACAATGTAGAGCTAATTTACACAACATCACCTTGCAATTCATGCAGGGCTTTGCTCAACACACCTGATGGGTGTGTACACACTACAAAGGTGTCTAGATTCCACCCATAGATCATGCTGGGAGGGAACACACTACAGAGGTGTATACTTGTTCGTGGCGTGTTTATAAGGTTAGTAAATCAACCCCAAGATGTCAGGCAGACAGGGGCAACCAAAATTAAGATGGGGGCTACTGGCCCCCCACTGAAAATAGTCTCAACTGTGATATTTATATATGAATGGGCGGCACTATTTACATATGAATAAGCCGCGACTCATTCTCCCAAGAAAAAATGTCTGTGCGTCTCTAGAGTGTTTGGGTTTCGCTTGAAGAAAAGGTGGCAACCCTATCTAGTGTGCCAGTAGCCAGTAATGATACCACGGAGACGTATCTCCTAAGGTCAATGGGATCCAGTCCCTCTGCACACCCATCTGCATCCCCTCTCAATAGCACAAACCTGGCTGCGTAGTCCTCCTCAGACAGGGTGATAGGCTGTTGCAGGCAGCGTGGCTTCTTCAGTATGAAGAGTAGAGTTGCTGAGGACTAAATATTCTTCTGCGGGCCCTCCCGCCTTCTCCCCTCACTGATCTGTCTTCATTTCCTCAATGTGATGTTTTATTCCAGATATAATTGTCCCATCAGCTTCCTATAATCAGATTACCCAGCCCAGTAAGAATGTGTAATTCACTAATTGTATCTGGCCCAGTATGGACTCCTCTACATCACAGGCCCGGCTTATTCTCTCTCCCACATTGTTGTGGATACAATTTATTATCTATAATTACATTGTCTCCAGTGTTTTCCTTTCCAAAGTAAACAAGAAACCATCACTAAGGACAACAACCAGCAATGTGGACATTTCATCTGGTTATTAGGAGGACATGTAAGAACGGACACATCACGCGGGTCCTACTTACTCGCATGCAAAGATTATAGCTGGGGCAGTTTGTCAATGTTCAGTGTAGGGTCCCTGCTCTCTATTATATTCTTATGTCTTAAAGGGAACCTTTCCATAACATAACCAACCGCACTACACATAGATGTATTTATTGTTATTAGTGTGCAGCCCCCTTCCCCTGTGTATATACCACTTAAAAGTAAATCTACAACTGAGCTCTTGCAACCTAAAAGCAGATCTCCAGGCAGGTGGCTGTTCCAATATCAGAGCGCTGTTTTGCCTGTGTTTTCTGTCTGTCTAGCCCTGACATACTGTATACACGACCTTACCAAAGGCTTAGCCAAGGTGGTGACCTCATTTTTTTCCTGCTGCAGTTAGGAAATACAGTTTGGTCACTTTGGTGACAGCAGCACATTTATGAGTAACTCCTTTGATCACTCTGCTCTCTCCTCCTTTCAGAATGTTCCTTGCCAGCTGCAGTGGATCCTGATTGGCCTATAGGGCTTCCCCTCCCTCTCCCAGTATGAGCTCTGCTGATACCAAGTACACATTGACACTGGTTTTATAAATGTTGATAATGCTTAATGAATACATAACTGCATTCCTTTGTGGTGTTTTTTTGTTTTATATCAGCCTAGAAATCAGCTTTAAAATACCTGAAACCATATGCCAGGGGTAGGCAAACTCAATCCCATCATGCATCTGCCTCTGGGAGTCATGCCTGTGGCTGTCAGAGTCTTGCAATGCCTCATGGGACTTGTAGTGGCACCACAGCTGGATGTTCGGAGTTTGCCTACCCCTGCCATATGTACTACGCGCACTGCTTGTATCCCAATCTGCTGGAGGTGTGTGATCTGATGTCAGTCTTATTACCTGATCATACATCTGCTCTGACTGACATTATCATTGAGTATAGTAAGCACCCTTCTTATAAGGCAGCCACTGATGTCTGATCCGCTCATCCTCCTCTCCATCACAGATTCTGCATCTTATTATATTTTACAGTCACACTCCTAAAATAAATGTGTGACTTCACACTCTGCTTGTCCTCAGATACAGTGTGAGCTGAGCTTCATGAGCCCTGCACCCCGTCTATACCTGGAAACATGTTAATGACGATCCACCATCTACCCTCCGCCTTCTCCTCCATCTGTGACTCCCTGAGCCCGTGCACCAGACACTGACGGATCAGAGAGAGAAGAGCCAACATCTGCCCAGACGCCATTATGTAAGTAGAACTTTGGGAGCTGTCCACAGACTCGGTGCTGAACCCTCCCTACACTGCACAGTGCTCCACACAGTGCTGAACCCTCCCTACACTGCACAGTGCTGAACCCTCCCTACACTGCACAGTGCTCCTCACAGTGCTGAACCCTCCACACACTGCACAGTGCTGAACCCTCCACACACTGCACAGTGCTCCTCACAGTGCTGAACCCTCCCTACACTGCACAGTGCTCCTCACATTGCTGAACCCTCCTTACACTGCACAGTGCTCCTCACAGTGCTGAACCCTCCCTATACTACAAAGTGCTGAACTCTATATATAACACTGCACAGTGCTCCATAATCTCTGTGCTGATCTCTCTCTCTACACTGCACAGTGCTCCTCACAGTGCTGAACCCTCCCTACACTGCACAGTGCTCCTCATGTTTAGTGATCTCTTTCTCATATACACAGCGCTTATAATCCATCTTTGCTGTCACTATTCATCCTCTCAGTGCTGACACTGACATCACCTTTCTTCTCTCTCTGTGCTCAGTTATAGTAGAATTGCTGTTACTTTGTGTCTATACACTCATTGTCTCATGTCTGTCCTTCTTCTCTGATCCATACCCTGTAAGCACTCTGTGCCAACCGCTAAACCCCCCCCCATTCTCTTCCTGTACATACACTGTAGACTCCACATCAGTGCGGCGCATGTTCTCAGCACCGCATATGATTATTGTTAGATTATACAGAGATAACACTTTCAGCGATGTTCTACGAAATGATGAGATACATTGGTTAGAGCAGGGGTGGGCAACTCTAGCCTGCCAGCTTTTGTGGAACTACAAATCCCATGAGGCATTGCAAGATTCTGACAGCCACAGGCATGACTCCCAGAGGCAGAGGCAAGCTGGGATTTGTAGTTACAGCACAGCAGGAGGGCCGGAGCTACCCATCCCTGGATTAGAACAATAACATTTATTATTTATGTCTCATATTTATATAACACTGACATGTTACACAGCATACAAAAAACATTTACATCTTTCTTTTTTCCCCCAAAAGAGTTCACAATGTAACAATACAATTCCAGCATGCAACAGATGGAATGGGAGAAGGATACAACATTTCAGAGGGATGTGGGAGCAGTAAATTGGGTGGGTAGAGTATACTGTATTGGCAGGAGATGCTAATGTAGATCAGGTAATGTGAGAACAAGTTTGATCAGCTGTCTGCAGGAATGCGGAAGAGAGCTCCAGAGAAATGGAGCAGCACAAGAGAAGTCCTGAGCGCTTTACTCAAAAACAATGACCAGAGAGGTAGAACATTTAAGAGTGGATTCATAGTTATCATTGTTTATACCTGAGGACCGAGGAGGTGTAAATGGGCTACCAGTTTAGAGTGTTTTCCAAAAGGTAGAATTAGAAGTTTAAGCAAAATCTTGCAGAAAATGGGAGACCAATTGAGAGATTTAGCAGAGGAGAAGGCAGCATCGGGCGCTCAATATATATTCCTAATCAAAAAACACACCATTTTGTATAGAACAAACCAGTCACAGGAGCCACAAACATGGACCGAGGCAGCCTCAGCCTATCCGCAATGTGTCAAATGATATCTTTATTAATTTAACAATCAAAAACAACAATTTAGAATCTTGAAATCGCACCGCACTGAGATTTAAAAACACGTCAAAACATACGCCCCACTGCCAAACTGGCCACAGTCACCGCTCCTCACCAATCAATACATAGATGACATAAAGTGCACACAATTCATGAGGGGGCCTCCTCTCCAATAAGTAGCACATTAAACAATGCACCTCATTAATATCCCACTTTAGCCAATAACGTGCGTACATTGAGCAATTCACAGCTTATTGATCTGTTCATCCAATCTAAATGGAAATCTCTGCTCTGTAATGCACGTTTACCTTTATTCCATCCGTGATTAGTTCAGTGGCTCCGCTTTAAACTGTGTATGTGTGTCGCTTCTTCCTCACTGTTGATTTTAAAAGAGGTTGTAACAAGGCAACATTACATTGTTTCACTGTCGGCGTTTGTAGCTGTAAGGCTCCATTCACACAGGAGCGGTTGTCTGCGCGTATTTGGCCGTACGAATACACGCGGAAGCGCTCTAAACATAAAAAACAATGCACTTTAAGGCTTTGTTCACACCAAATGCAGAGCAGATCTGCATGAGTTTCTGCACACACAGTGCAGTGGGTTGTGTCGCGTTTTTGATGTGTTCCGGGCCGTTTTTGGTAAAAAAAAAAAAAAAATTTAGTTTAAAATGGGCTTTCAGTGAGTTCCAGGGCGTTTGCATGCGTTTTTCATGCGTTTACATGCGTTCCAGAGCAGGTAATAGGGCCTGCTGCAGTTTTTTTTACCTGCTCTGGAACAGAACGCTGCAATGTGAACTGGAGCTAAAAATACTATTGGAATACATTGGACGCAGTTTTGCTCCGGTCTGTAACTGCTCTGCTCCTGGAACGTGCTTGGTGTGAACAAGGCCTTAATGTGCATTGTTCAGACTATAGCGGGGACCACGCAGTACAAAACCACACGTCCCGCAAAATAGAACAAGCGTGACTTCACAGGCGGTTTCCGCACGTTTGTGGCAATAGTAGGCCCTCATTCAAACGGGTAACGGCTGGCCCATACAGCTCCGTGCTGCGTGCACAGTCGTATTGGGCCGCTCCCGGGAAGGACAGGTGCTGCGTGTGATTATGCACAGCAGCCTGTCCTTCTCTATGGGAGTATGCAGCCGTACGCCCCCTACGCTCACCTGTCCTGCACGTCCGTGCGGGTGCGGGTGTTCGTACTCGTCCGCTGACAGGATGGATCCTGTCTGCGTCCGAGCAGGGAATATGCCGCAGTGTTAATTCTGAAGGCAAACTTCAATTCAGTCTTAGTTTTAGTCTTTTTAGTTTTAGTCTTTTGGCTAAAATGCCATTTTAGTTTTGGTCGTATTTTAGTCATCTGAATAGTTTTAGTCTAATTTTAGTCGAGTGAATCTAATGGGTTTATTTAAAGTGTAATGCATTATACAAGCAAGTCTCTAGAATTTCCAAACTCATTCTATATTCCTGTAGTAAACCTCTATTAACCTGTCATGATTTATGATTGTTGCTCCACAAGGTTTACACAGGGCCTTGTTCTCATTAGCATGAAATGTAAAATGCATCCATCTATCTGCTCTTCTCCTTCTCCCTGACATTGACATGACTGTGCAGTTTGTGCAGTAAGTGTTTGCTAGCTGGTGTCCCACAGGGTAGGTCAGTACGTTATTATATAGTTATATATATCATATAGCTCAGGCAACCGGAAGTCCAAATGCAATAGTCCCTCCCAGAATTTTCGTTTAGTTTTCGTTCCATTATCTTATCTATTACTTAGGGGTCTATTCAATGAGCTGCCGAAGGATCTAGCCGTAGCGTGGACTGATCCTTCTGACAGCTGGGCGGAGCCAGCCGTGATCTTACGGCTGGCTCCGGCCACTTGCAGAGAGATCAGTGTCCCTGGTTACCAGCTAACCAGGGACACTGATCTCCAAACAGTCTAACTCTCCCGGGCGCTCCGGGAGTCTCCCGCTCCCGGCCGCCCAGGAGAGAAACGCTGCTTTTTTTCTTATTCTGACACGGAGCTGTACCAGCAGTGGCGTAACAATCACCATAGCGACCCAGGTGGCCGCTATGGGGCATGGCGGTGCCTTGTCTAGTCTCAAGTGGGCTGTTTGGGTTATCAGGTGGGCGTAACTAGAAATTACAGGGCCCCATACAAAATTTTGCTATGGGGCCCTGTGATTTCTAGTTACGCCCCTGCGTACCAGCCTGAAGTGAATAGCCAAACAGCGTTCGGCTCACTTCGCTTTAGGTCGGTCATTCACTCAGCTGCCTACGGCAGCTGAGTGAATAGACCCCTTAGTTTTTGTTTCATTTTAATCACTAAAAAACATGCAGATGACGAAACAAAAAAAAACACAAATTTTTTTGTCGATGAAATTAACACTGCTATGCCGTTACTCACAGCCCATCTTTCAAGGCTTTATTGCCACAGACACTCGTAAGCTATTGGGAATTCAAAAGTCCTCAGTACTCCACAGCGCTGCTTACTCATATTTTGTTGAAAATCCCGCTATGGTTTGTTTGATTGATGGTGGTCCTCAGACATGGTGAGCCGGGGTTGGGCAGATGCAGTAACAAACGTCAACGTGTTTCGCCCACTCCGTGGCTTCATCAGGATGTAACAGGGGAGAACTGTAGATCACTTAAGAAGCATCCCTTCGCGCTCTCTTAACTGTCAACCCTTTACAAATTCTGTGTCATTTAAGTCCACCTTATTAAAAATCTAGCAATCGGGGGCTTCTTGTCTCTCCAAAGAGAAGGTTCCCAATAGTAATCTGCACTCTACGTTACATGTAGAATTTCAAACATTTAGTGACTGGATGTACTGCTGGACCCTAATGAACATATATATATATAAATGATCACCTGGTCCTTTGGGGGGGGGATCTGTTTCTGAAATATTTTGCTCCATCTTTCTAAATGTATAATGTGGTCACACGGGCAACTGTTTATTGGGATCTTCACATAAACACCCCCCAGGGGGACTCTGATGTGACGGGAGCTCCTGATCTCTTGATGTAAAGGGGGGACTCCCTCTTTGGTGCCAAGGAAACGGTGACATAATCATCCAATGCAAATGCCAATGTCCCTTAGAACTAAAATAATAATTTGGTAATATTTTAGTAATAATTAAAGTTTTTTGCGGCATTACAGTTCCGCTCCCACCCCCTACTTTAACCGCTATTCATTTTTTTGCCAGAATAAATGTGGCAACCTTAGTGTGTGTGTGTGTACTTCCTTTGTTGTGTGCTGTCAGTGGATGGACCCCAGTCCTCACTCCCTAGGTATCCAAATAACATCTGTTTATCCCAGTGTAGAAACAGAATGACAACAAATGGGGAGAGAAACAGAAACCCGGGAGAAGAATGTGACATTGTTAAGGGGAGTGTATGTGGGGGGAATATAACACAGGGGAGAAGCGCGGAGAGACAGTGCTGCATGAGCCATGAGCGTGTGCCGAAAGCTTCAGGACTGAAAAATGGAGGTTCTCTTCTGCAAAGGAGATCTGGGAGGGGGAGTGAGCACTGAGGGGAAGAGCTTAGAGGGAGATGGGAGCATTCACATTCACCCAACATTCATCTGTGTTTCCTACCATCTGGATTCCCTATTCTGGCCTATACCCACCATTTGCATACACTCTCTGCATCAACCACTGGTGCTCTTTATAACTAACGTGAAATGCATGGATGAATGGGGTAAACATTACAGGGAAATACACAAAAGGGTAAAGATTTTAGAGAAGTGAACAATCTAGGACAACATAGCTGATTTGGAAAAATTCTCCAATTCTGCTCCCTTTCCAGTTCAGCTATGTTGGCCTCGATTGTTCACCTTTCCTGCCTTTCCAAACTCTTCATCCTTTTGTGAATAGCTCTGTAAGTGACTGTTGTTGAAGCCAGATATGTCACTGTGACTGGACCATAAAGGTGCCCATACACTTTACAACCCTCGCAAGACTTTTGTCTTGCGAGGGTTGTAAAGTACTTTAAAAAACGTACGATCTGCCCATCTTGGACAGGCAGATCGTACTTGCGATCATCGCAAGCCCGCCCCCTAGAGGGGCCGGCTTGCGATGTTCATGTGCGTGTAAAGGCCGGCGTCCCAATACTTTTGGCAATATAGTGTACGTACATAGCCTCCATTCAGGATTCCTCTTATATGTATACTATATATTATTAAAGTAAGAAGACATTTGCCGGCTTAAAATTCCCTCTATTCAGGTTTATTTAAGATGCTAAATATATAAACTGCACTTCACTGAAATTCATCTTTCATTGTTCTGAAATACAAAGTCCCTCGAGGACCCTCATTGTGGGAAATATTGTATTAGTATCACACTGTAACTACACATCAATAATACTGGATGCGATTCGGTATATCAATTCCTTTTGAGCATTTTGAAAGGATTTATTTATCTTTTGCTTCCTTTTTTTCCTGCAGACTAAAGGTGGCCATACACTTTACAACCATCGCAAGACCTTAGTCTTGCGATGGTTGCAAAGTACTTAAAAAAACGTACGATCTGCCCATCTTGGACAGGCAGATCGTACTTGCGATCATTGCAAGCCCGCCCCCTTGAGGGGCCGGCTTGCGATGACTGCAATGAGGGGCGGGCTTGCGAGGACGGCAAACGGGCAGTGTCAGTTGTCGAACAAGCAGGCCACTAACTCGCCGAGAATCGTACGATTCCCGGCGGGTTTTCCAGCCTGCTTGTTCGATGGAAGACGTGCGACCGCACAGTAGAAACGGTCGCACGCCTTCCATACACTGTACGATTCTCGTACGATTCTCATACGATCGCGTGATTTCCTGTGATTCTCGTACGAGAATCGTACAGTGTATGGGCACCTTTAGTCTCAGTGGCTACAATCTACCTCCAGGGTTCACACACCTTCTTCCAGTCAACGAGGAGGTGAGGTTGCTAGTAATTGGTTAATTCAGCTGTCTTTTTGCATACAGTATGAGATTTAGATGAACACAAATGATATAAAGCATGCTCTGTTAATCTCATCACCTCCCAGAGAATGTGTTATGAAGCCTGTTAATTTCAGATAATTGTGTGAAGTTTATCCTTGGCCTGATTACCCGGCATTTATCTCAGAACAAAGCAGCAGTGCTGATTCCTCCTCCACAATATATTTATACAGCAGTACATGTCTGAGGTTAATGCAGGTATTTTTCTCAGGGATTCTGTGCAGTATTTCTTTAATCTATCTATGAAGTAATATTATTCAGTCTAACAATGAATGTCTGTAAGACAACAGATCTATTTTTAAAGCAGTCTATAAACACTTTTTGTTAACTATAAAGCTGATTACAAAGGTATATATTTTTCTATGTTTTTTCTTAGATTTGATTCAAATATTTGATTGTATATGAAGACATTTCTCTCAACTTTCCACACTCATGTTTGGTTGGCCAAAGACGGAAAACAGGCAGATATCTCCCTAATGTTGACAAGCAGAGAGATAGATTCCCACCCTCAACTGACTCCCTATTTGTTAATACTAGGGATGCACCGATACTAGTATCAGTGCCGATACCGAGTATTTGGGCGAGTACTCGTATTCGCCCAAATGCTCCAATACCTTCCCCGATACTGGAGCTGCCGGTCAAAGGAAGATTTCCTCTGATCGGTAGGGCCGTAGGGGAACATGGAGCCAGCTTCCCGGCCAAGCAGCATCGAGCCGGCTCGATTGTGATTGGCCGGGAAACCGGCTTCCCAGCCAATCAGGAAGCCGAGCGGTGTGTAATGACCCACACTCCGGCTTCCTGATTGGCTGAACAGCCGGCTCGATGCTGGTTGGCTGGGAAGCCGGCTTTGCAGCCAATCAGCATGGAGCCAGCTTCCCGGGCAATCAGGAAACCTGAAGGCAGGTCATTACTCGCCGCCCAGCTTCCTGATTGGCTGGGAAGCCGGCTCGATGCTGATTGGCTGGGAAGCCAATCACACTCGAACTGGCCAACCACCATAGAGCCGGCTTTCTAGGCAATCAGGAAGCCAGGCGGCATGTTATTACCTGCCACCCCGCTTCCTGATTGCCCATGCCAACGGAAGCACCGCTATCAGTACTAGGTATCGGCGAGTACCTAAAACAAAATATCGGCACTCATACTCGATACCAAAAAGCCGGTATCGGTGCATTCCTAGCTAATACATCTTTAAATTTATCGTTTTTAGTACCAGATGTTGACCTGGTATCAACCTCTTGCAACCCATGGTTGTGTCTTGTTATCACCAGATCCATTCTGATAAAAGCAGAGTGTGACATCAGTGTGCTATTCAGTCACAGACTGGATAGCTATAAGTGTGGGGGGCTATAAGTGTTACTTAACTGCAGCAGAGACAGGGTTGTGCTGTGTGACGAAGCTGTGTAAGTCTCAAACTTAGATGGACAGAAATACAAATCCTTTGGCAGGTAAAACAGCTCCCTTATTCAGAATGTATTTTATTTGTGTATTTAGGTGTTGGATCCTGGTTTGGCTTATCGGGCAATTTTCCACAAATATTTGTATTTCTTTTATATTGCTTTACCTCTCCATTTTCATAATCCAACAATTGGTCTTGGGTAGTAGGTTTAAGTAAGCAAATTTGACTTGTATGGTATGGATCACTCCTAAATTCTCCACCAGACATTTGATGGATAAACATAGTGTTAAGGTGACTATGAGGACACAGTAGATGGGGCAGTAGACCAGATTATGGTCAGGATCAGACAAGGGTCTTGGCAGGCAATAAGCAGAGAGTGGTCAGGCTGTCCAGTAAGCAGTAGACAAAACAGGAGATGAGAGCATAGTCGGGACCAGGCAGGGATCAAGGCAGGTGGCAAGCAGAGAGAGGCAGTCCAGGTCGGCAAAAAGCAGTCAGTAGGCAAGGTTTGAGATGAAAGTGTAGTCGGGTCCAGGTAGGGGTCAACATAAGAAGCAAGCAGAGAGTGGTCAGGTGATCGGGGTCAGCAAAACAGGGACAGGCTTCAGTATTACAGCTCTTAGCACAAACAGGACAGCTGGTTTGATGACACAGCACCAGCCACTTCCAGAGCTTGCAGAGCACAGCATCATTTCAAGGATTGCGGAGAAGTTTTGGCAAGGATCCTGCAACTACTATTAAAAATACTGGCCGGGATTCCGTGGGTGCCATTAGAAGTACTGGCAGGAATCTTGTGAGCACAACTGGATGTATTAGCAGGTATTTTGTAAGTCCTGGCAGGGACCCTCCAAATACTGTAACACATGGGCAAGAAGCCCTAAAACACACTCTAGAATGTGGACTGGCTCATTAGAAGCTCTCAGTTTGAGGCTAAATCTCGCGATGTATAATATACACTTCAATGCATAATGCACGCAATATATGATGATAAACACCGTAAACAGATAACTATGAGTTGACAGTATCCAAGCATCATTTCAATTACAGATAACATTACCTGCTTGTCTGATTTAGCACAAGGCCATCAAATTGCCACTTAGAGCAACAAAGGGTAAGAGTTGTGCTGAGATGAGCCTGAAGTTTGGACTGCTAACTGAATTTCATATATGTTAATTGTGTTCTCTGTCTTTAGGTCAACCTCAGGAGGTCTTCCACCAAGCAGTAACCGCAGATTGATTCAAACTCAAGCCCAAGTCAATGAGGTAAATCACAGATGAGACATTTACAGAGTTAGTACATAAAGACAGCAAAGTGCAGCAACTAGTTTGAACGTATATCTCACTGATCTGATGTCACTCATCTATGATCTGGTAACTGCATTACATTATTCCTCTTTTCAATTCTGTATTGAATGGACCAGTATGTAAGTAACCAACAACTACAACACAGTCACTTGCACCGCCACCCTGAAGCCATTTTATCCACAAGTGGTATAGGCACCAAGTGACACATAAAAAAAAGTGAAATACAGAGCTGTCATTACAAACCTAGTACTGTAATGCAAAATCTGAGCTATAGCTCCCTAACCTATCATGCAGCACAATTCATGTTTCCTATTCTTTTACTGCCAGATTCTAATATAGGGGATCCCTATACAATTTAAAGTTGGCTTTACCTGATTTCAGAATCACATAGTAAAGGACAAAGTACCCCATGCAAAGACTGTGGTTTGTTGCTACCATTGCATTGCTTGGAATACACCCAACAGAAAGGGAAGCATGCTAGAGGCCAAACCATCATTCTGAATATGCCACCGAGAGTACACAAAAAGTGTTGTATAGAAGAAATTAATGCTGTATGGAATGACATGCATTAGAAAGGATTGAGTTCATTTGTGTTGTGGAACCTTCTGCACCTCTCACGGTTATGCCCCAGGTGAAGACAACTCCCTACCAAATAATAATTACAGGAAGTGCTTACTGCAAACAAAAGAGTGCATCACGTAGCCCACTATAGAAACCATGATAAATGTGAATCACAATGTATGTCTGTATGACCAACATCAACAACCATTGATAAACTTCATACCTCCTGCTATACACTGAGTGGCCAGATTATTATGACCACCCCATCAGTACTTCGTTGGGCCACGAGATGACTTCGTTGGGCCGCCTCGTGACTCCACGAGATGTTGAAAGGTGATGCGAGGAATCTGACACTGCAATGTTGCACTTCTGTTGTCTGCCCTAACATTGACTAGTTGCTGACGGCCACAATTTGCACGTTCATCAAATTATAGCTAATTTGCCTACAAACGTCAGGTGGTCATAATAATCTGGCCACTCAGTGTATATTCAATGTATTAACAGCTACTTTGAGTGCATACAATTTCATCAGTGTCTAGGGTTTGCAACACAACAGTCCAGCTAGGGTTGAAGAAAGGTCAGATAAACTTTAAACGTTTTAGTTAAATATTTCTAGGGCTTCCTTGAAATGGGTGGGGGGGTTAGTCCACACTTATATTTTTTTTAAATATGATAATGACAAGCACTAAAAACATGATCATCTGTTTATGTGAGGGCTCTCCTTTGCTTAGTGTTCCTGCCAAATAGGATATCATGAATTGCTTTCTGATGTGATTCCATACAGCATTCATTTGGTAACAACAATTCAGTCACTAAACACTAGGTGGCAATAAAACAAAATATGGCAGGACACTGACGCTTACCTATTTTATTTTTTTCTATAATGGCCAAAAATTTTGTTTTCTAATTCCTGAAACCAACTTCTGTTGAATTGTATTACTTGGCAAATTTCAATTATCACATTTTATCACAATGCTGTCATGCCTTCAAACCAGCAAAATGACCTTAAAGCAGATGTCAAGGTAAAATGAAAAAAACATTTGCAGTACTTCTCTGTAATACATACACATTTCCCCATGTTTTCTCCCTTTAAAGACCCTGCAATTTCAAACAATACTTCATCTGCAGAAAATGCCCAGCGCATAGTTTGCTATTGGCTATGGGCTAACAACACATGGCATTTTGTGGACTAAGTGGTGTCAGCCCTGCCCATTGTCCTTTACTAAACTACTTAATCCATCCCACTGTCTTCTTATGCACAGCATGAGGGCTAATTGACTTGTAGTGCAACATAAGAAATCTTGATTTCTGACAAGATTAACAGGTATTATCAAACAGATATAACAACATTTTACATTGGTATATTTAGAAACAAAATTAAGCAAATAAGAAAGGTTCATTGTCAGGGTTAGGGCCAGCAATAAAAATCATGGGGCCCCATACAACTTGCCTGACAGGGCCCCTCTCACCGCCCCCATGCTCTGTGTGACTGCTGCTACGGGATACAAAAGAGTAGATTAGCTGCAATTGTGTGGGCATAGGGAATGATGTCAAGTTGGCATCATTAGCCACATCATTGCTATCGTCTTTTTCTTTGTGCTTCTCAGTCCCCCAGAATGCTCACAAGTGCGGCCTGCCAAACAGAGCTGCAAAGTCTGACTCTGCTAGTGTCTGTACATTTCCTGCTGGGCCCCCTTCCTGACCCTATGGAGCCTGGTCCCAGTACAGTGGGACTGCCTGTACACCCCTGTCAGCAACCCTGACTTCTTACAGAAGGAACTGGAGAGAGCGGAGTTGGTGCCACAATGTCACTCTCTCCCTTCGTATCAGGCCTAGGTATCATTAAATACAGCATCATTGAGAGTTTGTGATACTCTCCTGATGGTGCTCTGTTAAAGGTATCAGGGTAGGAAACCTACGCTGTGATAAATATGAAGCTTATTATTTGTGATCTCCTTCTTAAATGCTACATGCATGGCACATATGCCGATCTAGTGCCTTCAATAAATTATGAGTCCATTTCCTGGGACAAGCATGCCGCCTCATCTCTTCTTGTTTGGCAGCTTCAATGACTGTTGTAGTATTTGTATCTACTAGGAAATAAATGATTCAGAGATTGGAAGAGGATGCTGGTGTAATACGCTTGCTGGGGGTTGAGTATTGGCAGGGTGGAAAGTAGGAGTTATCAGATGGGGCCATTAGGAAGTGAACGTCACCGAGTAACGAAGATTAGATGAGGCAGCCAGAGATCTATAGAGAAGATACAAGATGAAAACATGTTACACAGTAATCATAATTAGTATAAATACGGTGACGGAAATATGAACAGACTGTACTCAGGAAGAAAGAGAAAGTACTGTAGAGTACATTGCAATTGTCATTTCATGTGTTCTCAAACAACAGCTTGCCTTAAATTAATTATTCTTTATCTTAAACTGGCCACCCACAGGCAGATGGGGCTGCCCAGGAATTTGTTCTCTGAATTGTAGGCAGGCCAATCTGAAATCAAAGTGCACTTCCCTTGTATTAGGTGATCTGAGTCGGTGCAGTGGTAATGATCAGACAAGATTCCCAAACACACTGATAAAGCCCTTGAACAATGGCATCTTCTACCCTGACTATCTGGCACTAAAGCCTTCAGGAGCAGCTCACACACTGCCCAGGGGGGCAGAGAGGCTCTGAAGCAGCTTTTCTATGTAGACACAGAGCCCATGCATGGATAGCAATATACAGCATCTCACTATTATCTTCTTCTTTGAGTGTGTGATTCTGATCCAATCTTTGTTGTGTCAGGTTGCCATAGAGCTGGGCTACTTCTTGGTGTGTCAGAGCAGCAATCAGACTCTCCTACATGCTGCTGCACATGGAATTTTAACACTTTCTGCAGCACTTAGCAAAAAAAAAGAAAAGAATGATGTACGAGTGAATATGCAGCCTGACTACATCACAGTAATAATAATAAAAAAAGTTGAAATAGGCTTTAATCATGTGTAGCAGTATTCACTCCTAGGCAGTGTGGAATGACCCCCAAAGCAGTGTAGCTGGCTAGCATTTAAAATCACTGGGTGGGTCTTTGGCTTATTGTGGGACAAATATTGTGTGGGCATAGGGAATGATGTCAAGTTGGCATCATTAGCCACATCATTGCTATCGTCTTTTTCTTTGTGCTTCTCAGTCCCCCAGAATGCTCACAAGTGCGGCCTGCCAAACAGAGCTGCAAAGTCTGACTCTGCTAGTGTCTGTACATTTCCTGCTGGGCCCCCTTCCTGACCCTATGGAGCCTGGTCCCAGTACAGTGGGACTGCCTGTACACCCCTGTCAGCAACCCTGACTTCTTACAGAAGGAACTGGAGAGAGCGGAGTTGGTGCCACAATGTCACTCTCTCCCTTCGTATCAGGCCTAGGTATCATTAAATACAGCATCATTGAGAGTTTGTGATACTCTCCTGATGGTGCTCTGTTAAAGGTATCAGGGTAGGAAACCTACGCTGTGATAAATATGAAGCTTATTATTTGTGATCTCCTTCTTAAATGCTACATGCATGGCACATATGCCGATCTAGTGCCTTCAATAAATTATGAGTCCATTTCCTGGGACAAGCATGCCGCCTCATCTCTTCTTGTTTGGCAGCTTCAATGACTGTTGTAGTATTTGTATCTACTAGGAAATAAATGATTCAGAGATTGGAAGAGGATGCTGGTGTAATACGCTTGCTGGGGGTTGAGTATTGGCAGGGTGGAAAGTAGGAGTTATCAGATGGGGCCATTAGGAAGTGAACGTCACCGAGTAACGAAGATTAGATGAGGCAGCCAGAGATCTATAGAGAAGATACAAGATGAAAACATGTTACACAGTAATCATAATTAGTATAAATACGGTGACGGAAATATGAACAGACTGTACTCAGGAAGAAAGAGAAAGTACTGTAGAGTACATTGCAATTGTCATTTCATGTGTTCTCAAACAACAGCTTGCCTTAAATTAATTATTCTTTATCTTAAACTGGCCACCCATAGGCAGATGGGGCTGCCCAGGAATTTATTATCTTCTTCTTTGAGTGTGTGATTCTGATCCAATCTTTGTTGTGTCAGGTTGCCATAGAGCTGGGCTACTTCTTGGTGTGTCAGAGCAGCAATCAGACTCTCCTACATGCTGCTGCACATGGAATTTTAACACTTTCTGCAGCACTTAGCAAAAAAAAAGAAAAGAATGATGTACGAGTGAATATGCAGCCTGACTACATCACAGTAATAATAATAAAAAAAGTTGAAATAGGCTTTAATCATGTGTAGCAGTATTCACTCCTAGGCAGTGTGGAATGACCCCCAAAGCAGTGTAGCTGGCTAGCATTTAAAATCACTGGGTGGGTCTTTGGCTTATTGTGGGACAAAACAAAGAAACAAAAAATAAGGCACCAATTACAGTCACCAGTCTTTTCTATAGTTTATTTGCTCAATAAACTCTAGAGAGAGGGTTAGGGGCCCAGGATACTTAAATATATCAAAATATATTGGGCCTTCTAGTAGCAGCAAAATTATAGTGGCCCTTTAGCAGCAGCCTTCTAAAAGTAATCAGCCCTTTGAGCCTATGCAAGCAGTAACAGGTACCTTAACATATTAACCAATGAGGTTTCCATGCAATGTCCACTAGCAGCATCTTCTCCCAAGCTCTTCAGGACACTCTTCAGCATAGCAAACTTACCTAGTAGACTTTCCCAAAGCTTCACTATAAACGTAGCCATAGCCATCTTCCATAGAAGATTTACCCAAAAAAGCTCCATACAGGTAACCATCTTCTTGATTCTTGTAAAGATGCTCCAGCAAGGCACGTTCCTTAGGCCTTAGCACAATTTCCCAGCTGAGGTAAGACCCAAGAAGAAGAGACATCCTCACAATGGCATCCTCATCAGGCAATAGCTCAGGGGGGAAGGTCCCTTCTTCTACTTTGTTACTTCTCACACTAACTACTGGAGACACCTTAACAGCAGCATACAGAGATAATGTCCTAAGCTTAGGAAAAGCCTAAAGAGTACAGAAAATATAAACAAAGCCCATGCTAGTTACAACCAAGCTGTAAACAAGACTAAATTTAGCTAGGGACGCTCCAGCTTAAGGCAGTTTGTTTATGAACTAGTGACACCAAAAGTAAATTTTCAGTACCAATAAGCTAATGAACAGACTTTGGCAGTACAATGCAGGCACCTAATGATACCTACCTACCTACCTTTTGGTGTTTTTGTTGTCCTCCCTGATGCTGGTGGAATCCCAGTGTTGAAGTCATTGATAGTTCTGAAGAATGCATGATGCTCCCACTTGTAGCTATTGATCAGAACAGGCGTCAATGTTACCAGAAGTTGTTTAAACAGCCCCGATGCTGGCGACGTACACTGTACGTCGTCAGTCACGAAGGGGTTAATGTTTTACTTGCCCATTCAACCCTTCTTACTGGGGTGTATAGAGAGTAACAGAAGGGCTCAAATATTTACCTTTCATTCAGAAAAATGGTGCCCTGGGCTTACTGTTCCATGCTCAACCAAAATCCTAGGCAATTGGTGTGACCTCTGCTGAAGGGTAGGATCAGAGTTCAGACTGGCTAATTTTCCCGGTCAGCGGGGATCTTCTTTTGATTATGTAAGAAGCAGTGGAGAAAACCTGTTATTTTCTCTAGGAAAGGTAGGTCAGTCAGCTGCCGTCATTGTTAGGATATTCTAATGGGCAAGTACCAGCTGTCTGCATATAATAGCCCAGTGGGAGAGAATTGTCCATCAATGCGGTTTTCTCTAGGTTAGTCTGTAGGCTGACTGATGGAAACCTATAGGTGTATGGCCAGCTTAAGGAAAGTTAAAAACCCTGGGAGCTTTTTTTTTTCCTGTCTGTCTCTTATTGAGGAGACTTCCCATCTGAACCTGAGGGGACAAATTGACAGTTGGTAAAGGGAACTGAATACTACATCCTCTTTAAATTATAAAGAATGGATATGTTGTTCCCCCTGAAAGTGTCAGGATCCAGATCTGAACCCAGGGCCTCTGCTGTATCTGGCAGTGGTTCTTCCTGCTGAGCCATCTAGAAAAATGTGGTATTCTTTATTTTCGGACGTATACAACTAATCCTTTTCGATAGATCTGTCAATGTTCACACCTTGTATGGATGTTTGAAGTCTGATGACTCGTTCAGGGAATATAAACATCGCTTCTGCTCTACAGCCTTGGTCTGAAGAATACATAGTGCAAGTATTTCTTGAAGGACCTGTTCTGTATTATCTGTTAGAAGAACCCAAAGTTTTGCTTTTTGTTTCTGGGTATCCTTCTACCCTTCCCCTCTCTCCATAGTGTTTCCTCCATACTGAATAAACTAATTTACCATTTCTTAAGTGACTGATGCCCATATATTAACACCCCACAATAAACCCCAGCACTGCTGTCAGTGGGAGTGCTAATAATTGCACCCGCCTCACCCACTGCATTGTTGGTCAGTGGCAATGATATTTAACCCCCCTGCATTGGTGATCAGTGGTAATGATATTTAACCCCACTGCATTGGTGGTCAGTGACAATTATAAAGAAACCACCCTTCATTGGTGGTCAGTGGTAATGATATTTAACCCCCCTGCATTGGTGGTTAGTGGCAATGATATTTAACCCCCCTGCATCGGGGGTCAGTGGTACTGATTTCTAACTCCCCTGCATTGGTGGTCAGTGATACTAATATGAAACCCCCTGTATTGGTGAACAGTGGCAATTATATTTATCCCTCTGCATTGGTGGTCAGTGGCTACTTACCTGATCTTATGCCCCCACGCCACTCTCTCTCTTCCAAGGACATCGGGTCATGACTATAATTCTACTGTTGTGTGGACAGTACTGGCATTCTTTCAGTTCTGGAATGTGAAGAGCATTCCAGTACATGGAACCCCGCTGCCACCTGGCCAAACGGCAAGTATCTCAGATACTGCAAGACAGCCTGCGGGACATGGAGACTGTGTTATAGTTTCCAAAATCCCAGGACTGTCCTGCAGGACCCATCACACTTTGCAACTAACTATGGTCAACATAAGAGAAATCTAAGTAAAATTAGGGAAATGCGCCCTTAGTCATTTTCCTCTCTAATGCTCTTCTGGGGAAAACTAAGGTTTTGAATTTTCCCTCATGTTTAGTCCTGGAGACAGAGACAGGGGTGAATTTTCCTAATGTAGAGACAGAAAGCAATACAATTCTTACAGGGGTACTAACCCTTTACCATCTTATAAAAACAATTTTTTGCTTTAGATACACCGTAAAGATACAATTTTTAAGGCTAAATATTTCTATATTAATTTTGCTATTGGGCTCAGCTATTGAAGCTACACCTTAGCTTGTCATGTGCCCTGTATGCTATGTTGATATTGCAAAAGTTACTTAACCCCTTCATGACTGAGGCCCTTTTTTCCATTTTTGCACCCATGTTATATTCCACATTTTAGGCCTGAAAATGACGTAAAACCCCCCAACATTATATATTTTCTGAATGCCAAGACCCTATAGAATAAAATGGTGGTAGTTGAAAATTTTTATGTTGCGCAATATTAGC
>NW_017307415.1:420656-429798 GCF_000935625.1 Nanorana parkeri | reverse complement strand
TTCGGGACGCAGAAGCGATCTGGCGACAGGTAAGTCGCCAGGATCGCTTCTGTTGTAAAGCCGACAGTCGGCTCTACAAGTTTAAACAGAGTCCCGGCGGCAAAAGTCGCCGGGAGTCTGTTTAAACAGCCCCGATGCTGGCGACGTACACTGTACGTCGTCAGTCACGAAGGGGTTAAAACAGAAACAACATATGCAAAAATGGTGTACTGTGTGACTGACCAAAAATATGTATCCTTGAATGCAAGGAGAACACACAAGGAGATCTACGACTAAGCCTGTGATTGGGTGAAACGTGTCAGGGGAAGCAGACCTTGGGTGGGACAACAGTGATGGAGTATCTTAAAACAGAAACAACATATGCAAAAATGGTGTACTGTGTGACTGACCAAAAATATGTATCCTTGAATGCAAGGAGAACACACAAGGAGATCTACGACTAAGCCTGTGATTGGGTGAAACGTGTCAGGGGAAGCAGACCTTGGGTGGGACAACAGTGATGTGGTACAAGCTTCAATAAACTACTTCAGCGGAACCTGTTATGCGGCCAGATTTTCTTCTATTTATCCTTGAATATTATTACATTCTTTATCGTATTGCTTATCTATCTTCTCACTTTACTGGCATTTTGTATTGCTTTTTTTTCTGCTTTTCCTCTTATGCTGCACTTTTGGTAATGCTGTATTTCTGAGAATTAAACGTTTAGCATTAGCAAACCAAGTTACTGAAACGCAAAATTTATTCTGTGCTGTTTTGTCGTTTACGCTACATTAACTTGTCCGTTAATGATGTCTGTGTTTGTGTTTTGCTGGATGGTGGTGGCAGGTGGTGGACATCATGCGTGTAAATGTGGACAAGGTCCTGGAAAGGGATCAGAAGCTGTCTGAGCTGGATAACAGGGCAGATGCACTCCAGGCTGGGGCCTCGCAGTTTGAGACAAATGCAGCTAAACTGAAGAGGAAATACTGGTGGAAGAACTGCAAGGTGAGAACCACTAATCTGAAGAGTGTAGTCAGGATAGAGCACAACATTAAGAATAAAGTGGAAATACATTATGAATCAAGTTAGGGTGTCATGGTGGTTATTTATCCATATTCATCAAATTTACAATAAGACACCAATGTCTAGGACAGTAGGATAAGAAGAGGAAGCAAAAACACATAACATTTATAATTCATGATTACCTTTTCCTCTTCTGAGCACTCCTGAACATTTTAGGTAAATCCAGAAGCAGAACAAAAGTGGAAAGGTACCAAGGAAGTCACAAGACTCCCTGTAACTAGGGTTTTCTTACTTAGAACTTCGGAGATCATGTTGCCCTCACACAGAAGAATACAAATTCTCTTTAAAGAGGAACTTTAACCACCAATTTAATGTCTCCCAAAACATTAACTTATAAGGCATTAAACAACACAACAAATGAAATGGGGCTTTTAAGGTGTCATACCCAGAGTACAGTATATGGGACACAAACACATACAGTACATCAACATCACTAATAACATGTATAGTTTTTGGTGCAAATATTTATTGAAAATACCATCTCTATTAAAATATATAAAACGTCTAATAAACACATACTCCAATCACAGCTCCCATTATAATGTTGTTGGGAGCTTATCCAATAGCATAACACCCCCCTGGACCATACGGGCACATTGTATATAGTAATATCCATCTGACAAACTGCTTTATCAATTTTCTCATCAATACAAATACAACATATTTCTTAATCATAATATTCGCAAAAGTTTCTTGCCAGTTCCTCTCAGCCACGCTATCCATCTGCATATTCCACTCTCCCTGAACAAATCCCTGCTGCACCACAACACACCGTCCAAGCCCCATGATGTGCGACGTGTACACAACACATACCTGCCAATACAGTTACATTGGGACAGATCCGCCTGTCAGTTTTTCAGTGTCATGTGAAAGGAGCCTTAGGTTCCCCCCCGCCAAATTTGTTTTGTGGTCTATGTCCCTCCTCAGAAGATGTGAATTTCTCCCTATTTGAGGAGATTTCCTCTCACTTCCTGTTGCGTCTCTAGGACAGGAAGAGAAGGAAAATCTCACCAGGAGAACTAGGACAGCAAAAAAAAACTTCTTACTCAAAAAAGAAAGAAAGTTTGACTATACCTGTACATACACTTAAACAATTATGATATTTTGCATTTATTGGACCAAGATATGTAAAAACTCCCACACCTGTGGAGACATTTGTGTTATCTTGCTGTGCATTCCATTGCTCTGTTAGCTGCCTTAATAAAGTGACAATAAACACTAAATTCAGGAGTTAAATATTAAAAATGCATTCAAGGACCTTAACTATTAACAAAAATGTATCTTATTTGTAGGGGTCCACCAACACCGATACTATTCTCGGTGACGATACCGAGTATTTGGGTGAGTACTCGTACTCGCCCAAATGCTCCGATACATACCTCCGATACCAGAACTTTCAGCCAGAGGGAGATCTTCCTCTGACCAGGGAGCATGGAGGGAGGCTTCCTTCCTTTTGATACCGAAAAACCAGTATCGGTGCATCCCTATTCATTTCTGTATCACGCTATAGATCCTCAAATCATCTCTGAATTGGTGCTGACACTGTCCTTCCTTCTGGAGGGGGGCTACTTGTGTTCTCTATGGTCCCCTAGTTTACTAATTTGTATTGAGATTGTAGTCCATCACGGGAGAGAGCTTGGAGTGGTGACTACTTTACAACACACACAGGGGCCATGGGGGACAAAAGGAGCCACCCTCCAGAAGGAAGGACAGTGTCAGCACCAATTCAGAGATGATTTGAGGGTCTACAGCTGAGTGATACGCAAATAAGATACATTATTGTTAATAGTTAAGGAACTTGAATGCATTTTTAAGATTTAACTCCCGAGTTTAGTGTCACATTAGGTGTAATTGAAAACAGCCCTCCCCATTACTTTAATTTTCTTGTTACAAGCTCCCAAATGATTCATCTATAAATACTTTCAGAAACTATTGTACATAATCAATGACAATTCTATGTTACTATGTAAGAAAATGTAGAGGAACGTTCACAGAGGATCAGTTGACTCCTACCATCTAGGAGTCAACTTACCAACTAATAGTTACATGAATGATATAAGAATAATTAGCAGGATGTGCTGGCCAATGATTGTGTCTTTCCACAGATGTTGATTGTCATGGGAGTGGTGTGTGCACTAATGTTCATCATCCTTGTAAGTAAGTATGTGAGCATATCCTAAGCTAAGTACACTATATTCCATTATTCTGTTTTGTACGTTTCATGTTATACTGTATATATTATATGGAATAAAACAAGAGGAATGTTCTGTTTTCCTGCATAAATGCCTCTTGAAATGTCGCCATAGGGTCCTTTGTCACCCGTCTGAGGATTGTATGACGTGCCCCCAGGGCAGTTGGAAGGGTGAGGCGAGTGAGGCGTTTGCCTCGGGCTCAGCCGCAAGGGGGCACAGATGGGGCCGGACCTGTATTCAGTGAACACAGCACTGAAATCTCCTGTTTAGTAGCGCTATTATAAACGCGGAGCTGCCCTCTTCCTCTGTGACCAGCTAACACTATCTGCCGTCCCTCGCTTGGTTCAATGATTATGAGCATTCCCAGCCAACCCGCCTCCACCGATATGCAGAACCCTCTCTGGTCCTTCAGCTTGTGGGAAACAACTGGAACACAGCCAGGAGAAGCACTCACTGCTACCGCTTCCCTTCCACCACAGCGCTCACCGCTTCGCTCTCCTCAGCATCCTTCTGTCTCCTAGCAACCAGCTGGGCATGACATCAGAGTTGGGAGGCACCACAAGGACCAGGGACAAGACTAAAGGGATATCGGTGACTGATGATGGGAGGCTTGGCTGTGGTCGCCTCCTATACAGATCCCCCACATGCTCACGTGCCATTTGTATTGTGATGTTGTCACATCTGTGTCACCGATAGATGAGCCCCCAAAAATCATTTTTAGCACATAAATTCTTATAGTTCTACATAACTAGGGGCTTGGCCATTGCCTAAAAAGCTTGTGCTGGACGCCAACTGCCACATGGGATATCGGAGGATTCCACAACAATCTAAACCCAGAATAATCTCCTGCAGGCAGTCAGGTCAAGGTGACACTCCTGAGGGTAAGGTGGGTAAGAGAGGGGAGCACAATTTTCTGTCCTTACCACGGGTGCAAAAGGATCTAGCTACGGCTCTGCATGTCCCTACACTGAACTTGTAGGATGTCTGACCCTAGAGAGGGTAACAATAGATTTGGATTGCTGCCCACTGTAATTGATAATTGATCTGCCTGTGGAGTTATAGTAGCTCAGTTCTTCTGTAACCACTTTCTAGTCGTATGTAGTTGAACTACTGTCTTTCTGAGGTCCTCTGAAATTGTTTGGTAAGACTCTGCACTTGAACTACATTATGTTGTAGAGTAAAAGTAACAAAAACTGTATTTTTCCCCTATGGCATAGCAGGTCAAGCCAGGACTTGAATTGACTTTATTTCCTGATATATTGATTATAGTAGCCCGACTATTATCATGATGTCATTATAATAGATATTCACATTTATTTTACCATCAATGTAGGTGTTTAAACTACAACCAAACCAATATTGAACATATGCTGCCTGAATCAGCCTAATTCTATCCACAGCTTTTCTTAGACTGTTTAGGGAAGAGTTGACTCTGTGTACCCTCTGGAGAGGTTTTTCCTCATTTCCTATGACAGAGTGAGAGGGAAAGGAAGTGACTGTAAATATCTCCAATAGGAACTGAGACGGCAGTACAAAAAACGTTTTCAATAGACTGGAGAAGGGTTACAACCCTCTGGGAGATGTCTGATGTACACTGTTCCTTACTGTCCCAGTAACCCATATTCCCTCTCATTCCTTCTCTTGGTGAAATCTTTGCAATTGAGTCACAGAAAGTCATGAAGCTGACAGAGCTTCTATCCATTCCCACTATTAAAAACTAAAGGAAAAGCAAGGCTTACTTTTTAACCTTCTCATAGACAGCACAATGCCCTCTCCTTTGCCTCTTTGATGTCATCAAAGGGACTATTGAGGTCTCAGGCCACAGAAGGAAAAGGGCAGGATCCAAGAGGGAGCCTGCTTCTCTTCCTCCAGATGCAGGGTGCCCTCTTAGATCATGAATTTGGGCACTCATACATGATCTAAAGTCTTCAGTCCACTGGAGCTAGGAGGCAGGATCCCAGAGGGAACCTGTTTACTTCCTCTAGATGAAGGGTGCCCTCCTAGATCATGTATTGGGCGCTAATTGGCAAGCAGTTGGGGTACATAAGCAGTGACAATGCTAACATTCCTCCCCAGCATACTAGTGACGCAGCCCTGTGTGGCTGCTGAGGGTGATAGTACTTCAGTGAATACACCATACTGTAGCTTGGCCACCATGCTGTAGGAAGAACACAATTTTGTACCTTTTTTATTATGCTTTACCTTCTTCTATTCAGCAAATGATTATATTTCTGATAGTTGTCTTTCTTCTTTTTCAGTTTACTTTTGCACTTAATGCTGTAGGAAAACTTCATTTAAACCATCTTCTTCACTACTACCCTATTTCTGGTTCTTGTTCTTCAGAATCCTTTCTTTTTCAGAGGGGGTCAATATTTGGACTCTGTATTGTGAGAAAAAGCCTAGTGTGATGGATTTACTGTATGTTCGGTATGGAATAGTCTTTTATGTGATCTGAGAGGATGGAGCAATCAGAGATGTGGTAGAGGTTAAGTACCTTAATAAAAGACTATTTTATTGTTGTTGGGTTTACCCGTGTCATTTCTTTACTGACTTTCTCTAGATGTCCAATGGTTTTGGGGCTAAAATACAATTTAATATTATTTTTTTAGGCAGGTAAATATGAATTAACACATATTAATGTTTTATATATCAGGGGTAGGCAAAGTACAAATCCCATTAAGCATTACAAGATTCTGGCAACCACAGGCATGACTCCCAGAGGCAAATGCATGATGGCATTTGTAGCTTTGCCGAATGGAGGGCCAGAGTTTTCCTACTGCCTACTGCCTACTCCTGCTTTATGTCCAGTCAGCACATAGAGCTCTCATCTTTTTATTTATTTCCATCTTCTACTTAGCTGCATTGCTAACAAAAACTGTTATTTATAGAGCTCTGTGGCTCAAGCTGCCTCGCCTTCTCCTTACAGAGTTTCAGTAGGAGAGAGAGTCTAAAAGGAAACATATTCTGATGTTGTCCTCTTTAAAAAACTAGGAATGCTTTGTGATACAACTTGTCATAAAATTAGAAAATCCATTCAATTTAATCAATGTTCTT
The DNA here is from genome assembly GCF_000935625.1 of Nanorana parkeri. Lineage (NCBI taxonomy): Eukaryota > Metazoa > Chordata > Amphibia > Anura > Dicroglossidae > Nanorana > Nanorana parkeri. The sequence goes on along the minus strand of NW_017307415.1, from coordinate 423,490 downwards.
TTTTTTAATCTACAACATACAGTGATCTCAGTGATATAGGTGTGTCGGGTTCCTGAAGCCCGTGCTGTGTAACTTCTACTGTGTAACATTAGCGGGTGGTATGATAGGTTGAAGCAGAATTCTAGGCAGCCCAAAGAATCCCCAATGCAAAAGCAATGTCTTCTCCTACCAAACTTTGTCTTTCTATTTCATACCTATCATACAGAGCAGAAATCCTCATCTAAAGTCTATATTTACATTTCCCATGGCAGCAACCTCTGCTGGTAAGTTTCTGTAGGTGGTCCACATTATTTAACTGGACAGAATCTTCTTTGGGTTCCTTTTCTGAAAACAGAAGCTTTCTTCCTGTTGGTTCCTATTGGTTCTTCCAGCTAGTAGCCCACCCAATCCCCCTTTAAAAGTATGTGGATTGCAGTAGAAGCTTCTGCCTCTTAGCAGCGGAAATCTGTCCACCAGTGTAAGAAGACAATAAAAACTTGACAAAGGGACAAACCCTTATCCAGTCTATCCAAAAGTTGAAATTAGTTACACAAAAATTGCAGCAAGAACACTGCACATGCGCAAATGAAAATCTGTTCTGACGATTGACGAAATTCGGTGAGTTAGTATTGCTAACGAACGATTGGTCTGTGCACGATGGGCTATTGGAGCTAGAATCGAACAAGGGTTCTTGGCAACAACGGAAATTTCCGATCGAGAATCTATACATGTATGGCCAGCTGTATACTTGCATACAAGGATTTTTCAGGCATATAGTCCACTGCATGACTAAGTAATTATATCAAAGAGGTTCTGATGATTAACAAAATAACACGTAGGTTTAATACACGATTATTAAATAAAAACGAATCAGCTGTGTAGGAGGAGTGGTAAGGAGAAGCAATGCTCTACTAATGAGTTGAGGTTGCAGAAAACAGTTTCATGTAAAAAATGTAAACGATGGGCTAGACTAAGTACAGCAACAAATCACAGGGTGGACTTCCTGCATGAACAAGGTCTCTCACTGGCAGAAATTTCCAGATGTGTTGTAAAAGCTCTTCTGTAGAAGCACAAAAAAACAGGCAATGTTTTTCGGCCAAGAAATCTTGCAGCAGACGAAAGACATATGCTGACTATGCAATTGCAAGATTTTCAGTGGCACCATTAGCTCAGACCTGGTATAAACCAATAGGACCCTGGTAAACCCATCTACAGTTCAAAGAAGTCTGATCAAAAGTGGTCTTCGTTGAAAACATACAGCCTAAAAGCCATACTTCCAACATAGAAACAAGTGCCTTGCTTATGCACAAAAATGCAAGAAATGGTGTGCAGAAAATGGCAGGAAGTGCTGTGGACTGATGAGCCCAAATTGGAAATATTTGGTAGTAAAAGAAGGCAGTTTGTTTGGCAAAGCGCCGGGGAACAGGAATAAGTGTCTGAAAGCAACAGGAAGTATGGTGGAGGTTCCTTGCAGGTCTATGGCAGCATTTCTGGACATGAAGTTGGGGACTGGGTCAGAATGAATGGTCTCCTCAATACTGAAAAAGTACAGGCAGATACAGTGATTATCCATCCTGCAATAACATCAGGGAGGCATTTGACTAGTCATAAATTCATTCTGCAGCAGGATAATAAACCCAAGGATGCAGCCATAAAGAATGTGTGTGTATGGGGCTAAAATAGTAAACTGTTTATATTCCTTAACATCACAAATGCCAAATCCTTAATAGATCTGAATTACACTCTATGAATGCTAGAACATAATATGATGTACAGTCTGTACAGATAAAATTATACAGAAATACTGAAAATATGAAAGCTCATATACATTCAAAGAAATCAAATGTAATTACTACCCTGTAATTATCCTGCAATTTCCTACTCTGTCTGCCTATAAGCAATCAGTGAAAACTCATCTCTTCAGGGAAGCCTATCCTACCATTTAGAAACTGAACTTTTACTTCCTCCACAAGCACTAAATGGATAAATTGGAAAGTAAACAAATAGTTGGAAATTCGTTACAATATTCCTTAATTAATCTTTCTTTTTAATTAATTTATTACTGTGTTATTGTTTAAAAAGGCTTGTTTCCTCCTATAGTTTGCACACACACAGATATTTGTATATATATATATATATACACACACACACACACACACACACACACACACACACTCAGTATATATACACAAATGCATGCTTAACCCTTGAACATCAGATAACCAGAAATGGTGGCGCTTATGTCTGAAAAGTGTTTTTTGCACACAATGAAACACCCTTTTGCTAGTGATATCTACATTAAGTTCAAATAGACATATTTTTTAGTAATTAAATTATCAAGAAGTATTGAGTTTAAAAACAAGAAAAGGCTGAGCCGGTGGTGCGAGGGAGGAGTCAGCTTACAAATTGGACCAAGCTCTCCTCCCCGCACCGCCCGCTCAGCCTCCTGTGATAGCTGCAATAGTCAGGATGGAGAGCGGTACACTCAGCGATCAGTGATCACTGAGTGTTTGTAAATAATTGAGGACAGAGTATGCTTACTGTGTCCCCAATTATGAATGAACAAGAAGTGCTCTACATCACTTCCTGTTCATTCAGGATTGTGGTTATACTAAACATACTATATCCACAATTTATGAATGCACAGGAACTCAGAATAGAGGATTCCTGTTCATTTATAACAGGGGCTGCAGAAGAGGAGATGGAGGACTCTGTGTCCTCAATCTCTTTTTCTATTTTCCAAGGGAAATATCAGGGGTCTGTTCAAAGCCTCCAGCGGTAAAGTTAAAAAATAACAATATTTAATACAAAAATAAATAAATAAAAAAATTAAAAGTTTAAAAAAAAAGAAAAAT
>NW_017307415.1:362282-419481 GCF_000935625.1 Nanorana parkeri | reverse complement strand
CCTGTTCATTTATAACAGGGGCTGCAGAAGAGGAGATGGAGGACTCTGTGTCCTCAATCTCTTTTTCTATTTTCCAAGGGAAATATCAGGGGTCTGTTCAAAGCCTCCAGCGGTAAAGTTAAAAAATAACAATATTTAATACAAAAATAAATAAATAAAAAAATTAAAAGTTTAAAAAAAAAGAAAAATTAAATATTGTAAAAAAATTCTTTAAAAGGTTAGAAAAAAATTATTTTCCGTTTCGGGCTGACATTTTTTAAATTTTTGGTTTCGGTCAGAAAATGTAATTTCGGTGCACCTCCAATATATACAGAATAACATATGAATATATATTATATAATGTAGTGTTACTTCCTATATGCATGCACTAAACAAAAAATATCACAGTAAAAAGATAATATTTATAACTGACATGCTTTATAAACATTTACATACTCTCAATAGTCTGGCTGACCCGTCTTTTACTAGATTGATGAATTCTATCTCTAAAGCTTTGATTGGAACCTAAATCTGAAATCCAGCCTTCCCCTCAGTCTTGCCTTCAGTTGTAACGGCCCCTCCCCTATAATGAAATTGCTTACCCTGATGCCACTGCACACTGTAAGTTTTTCACAGTGTGCTTCAGAAGCTGCAGCAAGTCAGAGAGCCCCCTCTTCTTTCCCTCATTTCCTTGCTGGAGGACATGCAGCATCATCTAGCAATTTCCTCCCCAGCCTTACTGTCCCTGGCCCACCCCTTCTTTGATCTGCCTGCATTGCATAAATGATGTTGTGCGCTTTCCCAACCAGAGCAAATAAAATATAACAATCAATCATGCAGGGCCATTCTCATCTACGGTATACATAATCATCCCTTTATTAATACATAGTACCCTATGAATATTATTATTATTATTATTGTTGTCGTTAATAATAGTAGTAGTAGTAGTCGTAGTAAGGATTCTAATTGATTCACCAGACCAATTTTAATCATTTCCTTATTTTAAGCCATTCATATAACAAGAGTATCACATTCATAATACATTTATTCCAGGACCATAAGATAAATGATTTGTACATTTTAATTTTAAATCAGTGTCAGGAATAGTAAGCTTGGTGTAACGTTGTCATTTGTCTTCATTTCCTTTAAAATGCTTTTACCTTCATTCACTTCTTCTCTTTCTTTCACCAGATAATACATTCTCATAATAAAAATAATGAATGAATGTAACACAACACTTTGATTAGTGACTGTCACTACTGAAATAGATGTCTCAGATTTTTCCTCTGAAATGCAGAGCAGAAAACCTATTATACTCTTTTACTTTATTGTACCCTGTTGAAGTCTAAATATGACTTATGTTTCCTCCTAACCTAAATTCATTCATTTATGTCAAATTGTTTTAGAAATACATAAAAGACTAAAGCAACAAAGCACCAACTCCTTGTGTGAAATCTTTTTTTTATTTGAATAATAAAAACAGTTATAAATACTCACAATTATAACATTTCAGTCACGCTTGTCAATAAGAGACCACAAGTTCAATGTCTAAGGAATGTTCCGCTCCGACTGCGTATAAAAAGCTGCCTATCGTCACATCACCATACCATCGTGCCACCGGCTGCTTTTAGGCTGGATTTACGCGTTTCAGGGGCATACCCCCTTCCCCAGAATCACTCAGGGGATTCTGAAGAAGGGGGTATGCCCCTGAAACGCGTAAATCCAGCCTAAAAGCAGTCGTGTGAGTATAATTGTGAGTATTTATAACCGTTTTTATTATTCAAATAAAAAAAGATTTCCCACAAGGAGGTGGCACTGTGTTGCTTTTGTCTTTTATGTATCTGATGAGAACCCCAGAGTCTCTTTGACGAGCAGCCTCTCCAAAAGCTGTGGATATTTTACAAGAAAGACTACCCCTGGAGGATTGTGTGATGGTTATCATTAGCGCCAAGCGTTTACATCGACTTTTTCTGTGTTTTAGAAATACACTTTCAATATAAACCGTGTCATAACTTTTCTATATGTACTTTAGAAAGGAAAGAGAATTTGAATCCTAGCTTAGCCAAATGTTCATTGACAACCAGTTAACTAGAGTGACAACATTGTAATGTGTTTTAACCCTTTTAACTCCAAAATTACAAAGTGTGTGTTTGTAGAAGCAAATGTGACAAATGATTTATTTTCTTGATTTGATAAGTATATTACGTAAGACTGAAAATTTACATGTGAAAAAATAACAATATGTCAAAAGATTAAACTATGTTGTCAAGAAGTAAAAGTCGGTAGTTTTTTCCTCTGATGGGTCCTTTATAAGATGATTCTGTCTTTGTCGATGACCTCTGCAAAGTTAGGAAAAATGTATTGAACCTTTTGTGCTAAATCTTTTTCCAGAGAAGGCTCTTTTCTCTTCTCTCTCTATCTAAACCCAAAAGCATAAATAGAATATATTGCAGCTTACCAATCCTTACATGTGGTGGCTGCATTAGTTTTCTGTTCTTAGGCTTTATTTTCTTTCATTTTCACCTGGTGATCCGACCAGCAAGTCTATTATTTTTCAGCTTCCTTTTACAGGACAAGCTGACCAAACAAATGTGGTAGATAGGGGGTAGAGACAAACCATTTACCACTGACAGGGGTGCTCGCAATGGTCATCTTTATTCATTTCTTTAAAACATTTATCCCAAAAGGAATTTAGATCTAATTTTTTAGTCAAGTCCATCTATATCTGCTAGTCCGTCTATCACTACCCTCTCCACAGGGTGACAGGGTGGTGATCTTCCATAGTGTGGAAGTGTGTTACTGGTTAATTCACCAGGCGAGAAAGGAAAGGAAAACTAATAAATGAAAACCAAAGCAGCCACCACATCTAAGGATTGGTAAGCTGCAATAAATTACATTTAGCATCCCGAAATCATCCGATTTAAAACGAGAATTATCAGCATTTCTAATGGGCCAAACATAGTTATTTGCACCCGAGTTTGCTTTCCTTAGCACCCCTTGTTGGAGAAATTCTTATATAATGGCTGAAACTGGACCAATTGAATCTAGGGTCATTGTGTACTATTGCTACGAGGTAGTAGGACCTCTGTCCTCAATGTGCCATTCTGTATCTTTCAAATCTATTATAGCTCCTATCTCTTTTGTAAACTTTGGCAGCAAGCATGAAACATTTTGTACCACTTGCAATATTATCACCAGTATCTGCTATTGTGTTCTGACAACGCATCAGTATTTATTGCATATATACTTTCAACATTACTGTATGCAGAAGGATCAATTACCACTGTGTTCTGTCCCCGCTACACGTTACCGTTACGTCTGTGCGTAACTCAACATGCAGGTAAACCATCCTATTCTGCAATAAGCCAGACTGAGTGAACTCTTGATGCTTGTTAACAAAACAGGGTGGGTGAAACTGGTCGGAAAAAACACAGAAACATACAACCATTATGTAAAACATGTAAATAAAGTGATAGCTTATAAGTACCAAGAGTAACAAGTTCAGTCCAGCCAATGATGCTGCCTACAAGGGATGTAGGATTCCTTCCTTCACTGACATGTGCCACAGGTGGTAAGGGCTTCCTCTTCCTCAGATGGAAAATGCACTTATTTCTCTCCTCAGGCTGAGGAATGATGGGAGCTTTTATTAAAGCAAACTAGCCGAAAGCTTGCGCTGCATGACGGAATAAATGTCAGTCAAAGTACCGCAGCGCTGAATACTGAAAAATGGCCTGGATGGGAAGGGGGTTTAACACCGCGGATGTCAACTGGTTAAAGCAAACTAGCCGAAAGCGGCTTCTTCCGGCTCCATCTAGTGGCCAAATTTGACACTGCAGGTAGTTCTGATTATTTTCCCTGCTTGAGGCAGAAAACACATTGATCTTGGGCTAGATGTATCTTTCCAAATAAATACATTTCATAAATAATCAAGTCCTGTTTGCATCTGTACCAATAACATTTTCTGCAACATGACATAACCAGATATCAATGGCAGTTTTTACTTATCCAGGTATCTCAAGGACACATCAGAAACCGTTTTTGAGGTCGAATAGCCTCTGCCATTGAAACATACAATTGTACAATCAGGTGAAGTTGGTTTTGTCATTTCACATTTAATTGTGCTCCAATTTCAATCAAACATTTTGTCTTTTTACCACATAGTAAGCTTGTGTGTGTAGTATCCCACTCTCATGCAACAGTGTAGGAGGAACATATTCTAATGGAATTGGGGATAAATCTCGGTCTAGTCTGGTACAACGGTAAAGGCCATATCGCTGACAGTCAGCTTGCTCATCTGTTTCCCCAGCATGGAATTAGGCAACTCAGTCACACTTTGATTTGGACATGGGAGAGCAGATTATACAGACGTTGTTTTTTTAATGTTTTTATTCCCCTATTTTCAGCTGTGAAACTCTGAAATTTCCAAGCAATCTTTCAATGTGAACAAGTTTCTCATAATAAAAACAAACGACAGTTCCTCCCCGCTCTGATTTGCTTGTTCTACCTCTAATTACCTTCGGATGTAGCTATACACTTTTCCTTACTTTATTCTCTCTTCTAAGTTGCAGCTTCTTCTTCCAATGTATGTTTCTTTGCAGCTATTTCGACTGTTACATTCAAAATTGTGAACTTTTTTACTCCTTCATCTGTTACTATTGGAGACTTTTCAGCTCATTTGTCAAATTAAACCTGTTTATATTTGATTCAAAGACGATGCAGGGGTATTGTTTTTACTTCTAGTGACTACTTACACTGGGGCATTTTTTTTAACTTCTATTGACCACCGACACAAGGGCAGTTTTTTGCTCCTACTGGCTACAGTCCACCCCCCAACAGTGTGATGGATAGTGAACTGGCCCTTTGTATAAAGACGATGCAGGGGTATTGTTTTTACTTCTACTGATTACTGACACTGAGGCATTTCTTTACTCCCCTCCCACTGATGCTGGGCATTTTTTACTCCTACTGACCACCGACACAAGGACAGTTTTTTGCTCTTACTGGCCACAGTGTGCCCCCTAACAGGGTGATGGACAGTGAACTGAGCCTTTGTTCGAAGCTGATGCAGAGGTATAATTTTTACTTCTACTGACCCCTGACGCTGGAGCATTTCTTTACTCCCACTGATCTCAAGGCAATTTTTACTCCCACTCACCACTAATATGGGGTTTTTTTTTACTTCCAATGATCCAATTCAAGGTTTTTTTTACTCCAAATGACCACTGATTCCAGGGCATTTTTTACTCCCACTGACCACCGACACAAGGGCAGTTTTTTGCTCCTATTGGCCACAGTCCACCCCCAACATTCTGATGGACAGTGAACTGGCCCTTTGTTTAAAATGTTTGGGAACCCTCTGCTTTAAATGTTATGTACAGTCCAGTGCAGCGCATGACCATCAATTTCCAGTGTTACCCTCAAAGCCCCACAACAGTAGAGTGTTCAGTTCTGCTAAGTAACATGTTCTTCTGTATCCACAGCCCATGTGGAATTGATTACTGCCAGCAAAAGTTAAACAAACCTGTATTAAAGTTTTATTAAGGCGCTAAGAATGTTTAAGCTTTAGATTATAGAAAATAATATACCCCCTACCGCTAAATAAAATGCTATTTTTACCCCTTTAGAAAACTATACAAGCTTACAGCCTTGTGCTATTACATAAGCATGATACACTTCAGTGACCTTCTAATAGTTTATAGTAGGAGGTATTTGTTCCCATTATCCTTTCATTGAATAAGCCATAACAAAAATAGAGCATATTCAAGGTTAGCAAATAAAGATCAAGGTAGTTTTCATGCATCATAACATAGTACATATGATTCCATTAGAAAGTTCTGTCTTAATAAAGTAGAGAAAAAGTTTATGGAATTGTATCTGGCCAATGTTTTCCAACAGGTTTTAAAAAGGTTTACATAGCTTCCTAGCCTATCTATCACTGTGCATATTTTACCCAGCCTGGCTTCCTGTAGTGGAACAATGTGGTAAGAAGAGCACAGTGGACATCCAGGGGCCCAGAGTCAATACATGTGTCTGGTGTGCAGGGTCCAGAGAGACAGCACAGGGATAGACCTGGAGGGCAGGGACAAGTGCATAAAAGCTGGAACTGGAGTGTGAATGTAGACAAATCAGGGACTGCAGAAGGGATATTCTGTGTTACCAGCAGGTAGCTAATGGTGGTCACCAAAGCACAGGGTCTAAAAGTATCTGGCCTTTACCAGAGCTCCTGATAATGGAGATGGAGATACAACTCCCAGAGTGTGATCTGTGGGACATCCACTGCCTGACAACAACTGACAGAACACACAGGACAACTGGAGTATAATTTGACAATCAGTATTGTGGTTTGGTTCCGGTTGGTAATGAGGACAGGCAACAGATAGGTACAGACAGAGAGCCAGGCATAGTCAAAACGTTGTTAACAGGATACAGAAAACTGGTCTAAATAACTCAGACAAGAATGGAAGCTGAAGGCCAGTACAAGTCAGGCAACGAATCACACAAGGACATGGAGAAAAACCTCAAACACTGAGAGGCCAAGTCAATGCCGATTAACATGCAAACACCATTGACCACCAGCACCAGAGCTTCTGAAGAGCAGATGAGAATTCAGTGTGGAAAGGGTTGAGACAGACTAAAGTCAGATATAAGGTATAAGAAAGAGCATATGAGTATGCAAGTATAATTCAAAGGTAGGTCAAATGCAGAGCAACCAAACTACAGGATCAAAATCTAGCCCTCCCTCCCCTACAGCCCTTGGTGTTAAAAAGGTAACACAGATGAGATAGGAGTGTGGAGCAGAGATAGAAAGAAAAATATCTGTGTGTGGCAGCTGAGAGGCAGTTGGGCTTGTCTAGGTGAGACCACCAAAATGCACAATGCTGTGCAATATTGCTGGGGGACTTTTGTCCATACAAGTCCCACCAACCCTGTTTTTCTATGATTAAACCCTGCTTTGCAATGCATAACAGTTACACACAAAAGCCCTTTACTCAAGCTACAGTATAGGATTGGCATTCTACAACTTTTCCAACCTCCTGCACAGTGTTCTAATATTGTAGAAAATATAAAGCTGTAAGTTGAGTTTGCGGTGGCGCAAGACCTGAGTTGGCAGTGGCAACTGGAGACTTGAGTAGGCAGTGACAACTGGATATATGAGTTGAAAACAAGTTTTCTTTAGCTCTTGGCGCTAATGGCTGCCAGCTGAACAATCCACTTGCTGTTGCACACTCAAAGTTTTCAACAGTTTATCACAGTTTTTTACACAGACTTGAGGGGCTGCTCATCCAAGGCTCTGGATCTTCCACCACGAATATAGAAAACAAAAGGGAACAGAGCGCCACCTCCATGTGTAAAATCGTTTATTACAATACATAAAACAAGGGATAAAAGTACTCACAAACAAACGTTATCATCAGGCTTTAACAACAAACGAGAGGCCACACTGTCTGTTAACCCAACATGGTATATCCCCGACCATGTAACACGGTAGCCTCCGGTCACATCACCGTCCACCGACCGCAGTCAGCCAAGATTGACGCATTTCAGGGGCAAGCCCCCTTCCTCAGAATCATTGTGGAATCATTGTTGATTCTGAGGAAGGGGCTTGCCCCTGAAACGCGTCAATCTTGGCTGACTGCGGTCGGTGGACGGTGATGTGACCGGAGGCTACCGTGTTAATGCTACCTGCATTAGATATGATGACATCATGGGTCCCTAGACTGCCAAAGCCCGGGGCAGAAAGGCTGTGGAGACTGGTCTAGCATCCAGGGCGGACTGAGGATCAGGTAAGTATATCTTCTTTTATCCAGCCCTTAGACCAAAATGAGCAGTTAACCCTACAGTGTTTGGATAGCCCCAGTGCAAGGGTTAAGTTTGTTAAATCCTCAAGTTCTTCTTTAAGTGAGCAGGTTAATGCCAGACGCAGTGTAGGTCCTTTGGCTCAGTGCTTCCTCATTACAGAGAACACCCCTGCATCAAGAAATGCAATGAAGTGTGTAGTAGGTTATACCATTATGGCAGTAGTGCTACATTCCTCTTGAATTAACTCACAGCTGAGAAATTTGCATGTAAGAATTCGTTCAGCTTATGTTCACCTTACTACTTGTGTGTTTTATATATTTAAATATTCAATATTAGTAAAAGTAATTGCATAGTATAATTTACTTATTAACAGGGCCTGCAGCATAGATGTTGATGCTAGTGGGCTCCTCCAACACATGAGAGCTGATTTGTAACCCTAATCCCCTGAAAATCAGCCCCCACGTGTTGGAGGAGCCAATTGGTGTCAATATCTATACTAAGAGCCCTAACTAAGGAGTTATAAATCAGCCCCTTGGAATCTAAAGAGTATCTTGTTCCAACCAAGGATCCTCAAATGAGGCTTGCGTTACACTTCTGACACTTTCAGGCCATGCTCCCTGAGTTTGACCCATTGGTGACCACTGATGACCAAAACTATCTAGCAAATTGTTGGGCAAGAGTCAGGTCTGTAGATGGCCAGAGTCAGGGCAATGTGCGTTCAGGCAAAGATGTAAAGGGCAACTGGCTGAGACATATGGTAGATTTAGGACCCATTCAGACTGCTATAGTGCAATACCCCACGATTTAACATGCAGCGCACTAAGGCAGCCAATTCCTTTTGCCAATGCACACATGTTTTATTGGATATACAGTGCAGCACAACATACAGATAGTTCACACCCATGTGCTACAGTGTGCTAAAAATGCGTTGTGCTGACAAAATAAATGGCACTGCAATGTACCACACTGTGCTTCTTGTGTTGCGGTAATGCTCAGTAAAATGTATATTTTTCCATAATGTGAGAGTGTAAATAGTCCCCGAGAATTCTCCAGAATCTCCACCTACATGTAGAATGTTGTACTCAAGCAGGACCCTTTACAGGACAATCTGTGGGTGATGGTATAGTGGACTTGTCAAAACTTTCCTAGGATGGCCAAAGATATCGGCTTCACAACAGAAAAATACCTGCTAAACCTTGCATGAGTGTACAGTGTTAGGACCTGCTGTAGTCCTTGCCTAACACTGAAAGGCAGTGTGCTGTACATTGTATACTTCAGATTATGCCATAAATTGAAATACACACTCTAATATTTTGTTGGACCGCCTTTAGCTTTGATTACAGCATGTATTTGCCTTGGCATCATTTCAATAGGCTTATGCAATGTCACAACATTACTTTCCGTCCAGAGTTGCATTCATTTTTCACCAAGATCTTGTGGTGATGATGGGACAGTCGGACCACTGCATAAAGTCTTCTTCAGCACATCCCAAAGATCCACAATGGGGTTAAGGTCTGGACTCTGTGGTGGCCAATCCATGTGTGAAAATGATGTCTCATGCTCCCTGAACCACTCTTTCACAATTTGAGCCCAATAGATCTTGACATTGTCATCTTGGAATATGCTCAATCTTCCATCAGGGAAGAAAAATCCATTGATGGAAAAACCTTGTTATTCAGTATATTCAGATAGGCAGCTGGCCTCATTTTTTTGGCACATAACATTGCAGAACTAATTATTCAATGGAAGGCTCTGACCTATTTTCTTAGCTAAATCCAGGTGGTAACTTTTTTTTTGTCTAGGCAGTGTATTTTCTTATGTGACAAGAACTCTGAGGTTCTCATTACCATTTTCCAACACCTCAGCAATGACAAGACTTCTTTGAAAATGTAGAGCATCATTTGCCCTTATTACACTGTTTATAGGTAGACTATAGTTGGCCGCGCCCTTAACGTCTTTTCTTGTTCAGTCCACAGGCTAAATGAAAAAAAATATTGATTATGAATTATTATTAATTCAAATATTAATTACCTCATCCATGCTAAACAGATTGGATGGGGCAATCTCCCCTGCCAGGCTCTTGTATTCTGTCAGCGACGGGGGTGCTGAGACCCAGCTCCTTCAACTAAAGGTGAATATAAATTGGCACTGGTGGAATTTTGGCTGATTCAGCAGGAACCAGCTACAATTTGAGCCATGTATGGCTTCCTTATGCAAATTGTTTGATGTATTGTGTTGCAGGTCACCAAAAAAAGGAAGAAAGCTTTTCTGCTTTTCATAAATTCAGACTGTCGGTCTGAATTTGACTGTCAGTCATTGCACCCCCCTTGTGACGCCACTGGCAATATTGCTCATCCATGCTAAACAGATTGGATGGGGCAATCTCCCCTGCCAGTCTCTTGTATTCTGTCAGCGATGGGGGTGCTGAGACCCAGCTCCTTCAACTAAAGGTGAATATAAATTGGCACTGCTGGAATTTTGGCTGATTCAGCAGGAACCGGCTACAATTTGAGCCATGTATGGCTTCCTTATGCAAATTGTTTGATGTATTGTGTTGCAGGTCACCAAAAAAAGGAAGAAAGCTTTTCTGCTTTTCATAAATTCAGACTGTCGGTCTGAATTTGACTGTCAGTCATTTTGGTGTCACCCCTCAAATGGTGTCACCCGGGTGCGGGGCGCACCCCCCTTGTGACGCCACTGGCAATATTGTAATGATTTCTTTTAACTACATTCCTTTGGGATTGATTATACTCTTTGGGGGGAATTTATCAAAACTGGAGCAGACAAAATCTGGAGCAGCTGTGCATGGCAACCGATCAGCTTCTCTCTTAAGTTTGTTAAGTCAAGATTTGAAAATAAAAGAGAAAAGCTGACTGGTTGCCATACACAGGTGCTCCAGATTTTGTCTGCTCCAGTCTTGATAAATTCCCTTCTTTGTATTTTTAGTGTATACCCACCTCTGCTCCTAAGGAAGCGATAATTACCGCAAAACACGTAGAGCAATTTATCTACACAATATATATAACCCTTAAGGTTCACGAGGAACCTTAAGGGTTATATACCCTGTTTCCTGACTCCGAGTATTTAGTACATATAGGAGCCTATTTTTAAAGGAGCCACAGTATACACTCTCCTGTTATAACATCAGCGTTGTAATAGGAATACATACTAGAGTTGTTTCTGATAATACAATCAAAGCTTACTTGAAAAAAATCCCTTTTATGTAGTGAGTGCTGCCTTCTGTCTGCCCATCACTTTCATCAACTTCCTGGATTCTCAGTGGGCTTCCCATCTCTTTGTCTGCTACTTGATGTGATGCAATCTCCATTTCTCAAAACTGCATATCCCATAATGCATTGTTTCCAGCAAGCAAAAATAATGTTACATTGTTCAAATGTTGAGTTGTAGTTCAGAAGGCAGGCTCTGTGAGAGCTGTGACACAAGGAAGGAAGTCAGTCCATTGAGGAAGTCCATTCTATGGGCATTTTCAATAAGTAAGTTTTCAATATCAATAATATATCTAGATGGATATGATTATTAGGAGTGGGATAGAACTTATGGAAATTCAATATAGAAATACAGATTTATTTTTAGTTTTTGACCATAGATAACCTTAAATTTTGCTGTAGATCACTGTATATCTAGCAGTCTCCAGGAATTCAGTTCACCTCCATAGCAGCACAGGACCGGCACTTACCCCTTTACTGTCTTCCTTTCATTTTTGATGTGCACTGATAAGGGGAGGTCACAGGCTGCTGTGTGCCTATGGACCTGAGACCCAATTTGTTGGTGTTCCTGGGGCACATGAATATTTTTTAGGGCTGCAGAAATTAACAATTAATTTCTCGATTATTCGTTAAACTTTTTGATCGATTAAAATTCTTTTGATCGCTAATGAAAACACTCACCTCTCCGCCGGCTTCCGGGAGTCCCGTCAGAGATCCGGTGACGTCGATGTCCGTGACATCACCAGACTCCTCCTCCCTTCCCTCCGTTAGCAGACAGAGCCACTTGGGCCCGTGAGTGTCATAGACTTACCCGGCGCTTCCCTGCGATCCAGCGACGTCTCATTCCGCCGGTGACGTCAGGAAGACTCCACCCACGGGGCGCGGCCCCGCAGTGAAAGGCTCAGCTGTTTTCGTCACTCGGCGTTCTCTCGTTTTGGAGCGCCGAGTGACGAACGGTGAACCTCGATATCTTACCCTCACGCTGTAGTAGAGACCTCAGTCTGGAGTGACGTCACTCGGGTGACATCACATTTTGGCTTTTCTTCTTTGGAGTTTTACAAACAATGCAAGTATGGATGGAGCTCCATCACAGCAGCCCACACTGAACCCCTAAAATGTTTTTGGGAGTGTGTGTGGAAATGTGTGAGATTGTGTGTGTCTGTCAGTGTTTGAGTCACAAACTACCACGTAATCGCAGCAGTAATACTACTGCTCGTTCTGGTGCAGTAGGTGCGTTATGTTGCCATTCATTTGAATGGCACCGGAAACACACCTCCTGACCACAGTTTGATTGCGTGCACTGGTGTTCCATCAAAATTTGTGACTACGTTAGAATGTGTGACCAGTGACGTTGTCACACATTTTAATGTAATCACGCCCAGTTTTTCGGCGGTGGAATGTGTGACCACCCATTAGTTCAAGCATTCCAACGCTTTGTCAGCTGTTCCAGGGCAGATCAGCATCGCAGATCGTATATGCAGGAGAACCGATCTGACCTGGAACAGCTGATCGGTCTTGAAATGTCACTTCTATCTGACTTTGTGGAACGTGAGATTGCAGTCACAGAGTCGGATAGAAGTGACATTTCAGGACTGATCAGCTGTTCCAGGGCAGATCGGTTCTCCTGCATATACGATCTGCCCTGGAACAGCTGACAAAGAGTTGGAATGCTTGACCTATTGGCGGTCACACATTCCACCGCAGAAAAACGGGGCGGGATTACTTTAAAATGTGTGACCACGTCACCGGTCACACATTCTAACATAGTCACAAACGTTGATAGAACACGGGAACATGCGGTACCACAATGCTGTGTGTTCCAGTGTGTAGTTGTGTGGGATCTCAAATGGGCTCTGCAAGGGGTATAACTAGAAATCACAGGGCTTCATACAACATTTTGCTATGGGGCCCTGTGATTTCTAGTTACGCCCCTGGGTGTGGGCCTCCCCGATTTTCAATCCTACTACAAGGCTATCCAATTGAGCAGACTTCTGGACTGGTGTGGTCACGGCGAGGCGAAACAATAGGTGGTTATGGAAAAGGGGGTGTATCGATTCCCCATCGAGGGCTTACCGTGGATAGCCTCCCCCTTGCCCCCTGAGATCAAACACCCCATCCTCCACAATAACATCACGGTGGCCAGGAGAGTACTCAGGAACACCGAACTGTCACCCTTCCCTTCTCCTCTTACCCCGGTCTTTGGTGAACCCGATTTCCGCCCGGGTTATGAAAATGTGCAACTCCGGCTTCTTCGGGTGAACAAATTCAGAATGCTCGACTTTCGCTCTGCCTCACAATGGCTCCTGAGCCCTGACCTGCGCGAATTGACAGACCCCCCTCTGGACCACTGGAGTGTGTTACAACTCGGGCACTACCTGAGAGCGGTTTCCTCCCCACAGGACTTAGATAGACGTGCACGACTTTTGAAAACATGTGCAGAGGGAGTTCTCCGTCCTGACACGCTGTCTCTACTATATACAGGCCGCTGATTTTTTCCCCACAGGGCTATCTCCCTCCTTTCCTAGCTAAATGGGAAGCAGATCTGAATGAGGAACTCACCCCCCAGCAAAGGGCGAACGTGCTAGCTATTGCCCACAAATCCTCAATGGCGAATAATTATTAGGAAGCTGGGTACAAACTCCTCGCTTGATGGTACAGAGTGCCCACCGTTTTACATAAGTTTGATGCCTCCATTTCCCTATGTGCTGGAGGTGTGATTCCTCTCCGGGCACACTGCTGCACATCTTCTAGTCCTGCACAAAATTGTGCAGCTTTTGGAACACGGTGGGCGAGGTGGTGCGCTCCCTGACCATGGTTGACCTGCATGACAACCCGGCCGCCTGCCTATTGCACATGCCCAGACATTCACTGACTAGCTACAGATCCTCCCTCACGTTACATCTTGTGAATGCTGCTAGGGCCTGTATCCCACTGTTATGGAAGTCTCCCCATCCTCCCACTATACAGTTTTGGTACTCCAGGGTGAACGATACTTATGGGATGGAGGATTTGACTGCCTCCCTGAAAAAACACTGAGGAGCGGTTTAACTCCACTTGGAGACCGTGGGTCTGCTTCCGTGACTCAGATAGTTATCTCCGGCACATGTCCCGGTAATTCATGACTAGGCTCTGCCCTGAGAAGTAAAATTACTGTCACCTGACTTCTCTGGTGACAGATGGCAGGGTGACACCTGAGACGGGGGTCCTGGCTCCTCGCTCCTTCCCCAACCCCATCCCTCTTTCTCTTCCCCTACTGCTGCTCTCTCCCTCTACCTTGGATCGTTCTGTTCTGTTCATCACTGCTTCTCCTTTTCAATATCTGTTCACGCAGTTCAGATGGTATGTGCATGGGAGATTGCAGTCCTATAGTGCAGTCCTCAATAATACGGACGCAAGATGTCACATTTCTCGGTATATTCTTGCTACTCTCAACCATGCTTACCTGACCTGAGTGTCTAGCGTACGTGGCTTCCCCAAGTGCTCTCCGCCAAGCGGTTTCCCCATCACAGAATGGTGCAATGTTAATGTTACGGTAAAATACTCGTTGTACTTTTGTTATCTCTCATGTCTTCTATTTTTGACAGTTAAAAGCTTTCTTCTTGATTGTAATCGATTTTGAAAATAATCGTTAGCTGCAGCTCTACTACTTGTAGTGTCCTATATGCATACTGTATTATCTGATGTCATCAATAAAAGTTGCTGAATTTAAAAAATAAATAAATGTGTCTTCAAACAGCCTAATAACACACCATGCTTTTGTTTTCAAGCATCACCTACAACAAACAGGACAAGGACAAGAGATTTCTGACCTTCTAGTAATAATACTTATCACCCAAATCTGCAGATTGTAGAGGGAGAATTTCCTACACTTTACAAAACCTCCCGGCAAGCTGGGCCTTCCCCCCCTCTCTATACATATTGCCCCCCTCTTGCACTCTCTGCCACTCCTGCACACAGCCGAACGAGAACGAGCCCAGCGGAGTGGGCGGGGACTGTTCAGTAGCGGCAGCGCACTGTGATTGGTGGAGCGTTGCCATGGCAATAGAACACTGACTCAGATTGGGATCAGCGCTGTACGATCCGGGTCAACTATATCACCGGGTCAGCTATGTCTCCCCCCATCTATGCGCCGGGTTGTCGGATGAACGGATGATCCGACACTTCCGGCACAGAGATGGGGGGGCCTGCTGGATAACGATCCGGTGCTGGGCCCCCCCATGCCGAGGCCCCAGTGCCGGCTGCACCGGCGGTAGTTCCGCCACTGAGCTGAGTAAAGCAACAGGTCCTGACGCTAGGAAAGCTTGTTCTGAGATGAGAAAATGTCTCATTCTCAGAGATATAGCTGTACATCTACGAAGAGCCTGAGGCTCCATTCACATATAGTGTTTGCCTTTCCCGCTCGGTCTTCCGTGTGGAAGACTGCACGGGACGCAAATGCTATATGTGAAACAACTGCACGCATTCCACTCGTTTGCGGCTATTATCAAGCTTGCACTATTTTGGGCGCTGCCTGGTTTCGTCCCCGTGATAGTCTGAACAATGCATGTTAAAGTGCATTGTTTTTTCTGTTTAGAGTGGCTCCGCGTGTATTCGTACAGCCGAATACACGCGGACATCTGCTCCAGTGTGAATGGAGCCTAAGGCATCTCTTGTGTCATCTTTTGTAAAAAAAATAATAATTGTGTCAACACATTTACTGCAGTGTTTTTGATTTAATGTGTACAACATACACTATATTGCCAAAGTACTGGGACGCCCCTCCAAATCATTGGATTCAGGTGTACCGTGAAATCTCCTTGCTACTAAATATTCCACGGTCACCTGTTAGTGGTATTATAACAAAGTGGAAGCAACTGGGAACAACAGCAACTCAGCCACGAGGTGGTAGGCCACGTAAAATGACAGAGCGGGGTCAGCGCATGCTGAAGCATACAGTGCGTAGAAGTCGCCAAGTCGTCAATAGCTACAGACTTCCAAACTTTTTGTGGCCTTCAACAACAGTGCGTAGAGAGCTTCATGGAATGGGTTTCCATGGCCGACCTGCTGCATCCATGCCTTACATCACCAAGTGCAATGCAAAGCATCGGATGCAGGGGTGTAAAGCACGCCGCCACTGGACTCTAGAGAAGTGGAGACGTGTTCTCTGGAGTGACCAATCACGCTTCTCTGTCTGGCAATCCGATGGACGTGTCTGGGTTTGGCAGTTGCCAGGCGAACGGTACTTGTCTGACTGCAGTGTGCCAAGTGTAAAATTTGGTGGAGGGGGGGTTATGGTGTGCGGTTGTTTTTCAGGGGTTGGGCTTGGCCCCTTAGTACCAGTGAAGGGAACTCTTAAGGCATCAGCATACCAAGACATTTTGGACAATTTAATGCTCCCAACTTTGTGGGAAGTTTAGGGATGGCCCCTTCCTGTTCCAACATGACTGCGCACCAGCGCACAAAGCAAGGTCCATAAAGACATTCCAACATCAGTACCTGACCTCACAAATGGTCAAACATTCCCATAGACACACTCCTAAACCTTGTGGACGCCTTCCCAGAAGAGTTGAAGCTGTTATAGCGGCAAAGGGCGGGCCAACTCAATATTGAACCCTACGGACAAAGACTGGGATGCCATTAAAGTTCATGTGTGTGTAAAGGCAAACGTCCCAATACTTTTGGCAATATAGTGTATATAAATAGAACCGGTGGTGTTATTGTGTGGAAGAGCCCCCCTGCACTATCAGAACACAGTTATGTAGCTGGTTTGTTTATACAAAGGTAATATTGTCATATTTATCCAAGACTCTCCACATGTAAGCTGATTTGTTATTTGACCGATTTGTAAATTATGTCTGTATTGTCACCATAGTCAAGTCTCATGTTAATATCATGCATTGTCAGGATTGCCCATTTGATACATATTGTTAGAACTGACTGACCTAGTCACATATTGTCCTTGTGTTTCCCTTATTTATGGCACATCTGCTACAACAATCGCCAGTGTATCACCTTCATATTATGAGTTTAGTGCTTTCTGGAGCCAAACGATCCCACATACATGACAAGACATGCTGCTGGATGCCTCCTCCCCATGTCCTGAGGGTTCATTACACCCCCAACAACCGGCTAGGATTGCCTTGGACTCCCATAAGAAAACCTGGGTCAGTGGCCAGTCACAGCGATGCCTGCATTACCCTTAAGGTGCCCATACACCTTACGACCATCGCAAGACTTTTGTCTTGCGATGGTCGAATGCTTCTTGAAAGCTCGTACGATCTGCCCATCTTGGACAGGCTGAGGGGCAGACTTCCGATGACCACAATGCTGAAGGGCAGTGTGCGCACACCGGCCCATTCCGCAGTTGTTGAACGAGCACGCCACTAACCCGCCGACAATTGTACGATTCTCGGCGGGGTTTCGAGCATGCTGGTTCGACAAAAGACGTGCGACCGTACAGTAGAAACGGTTGCACGTCTTCGTTCACACTGCTCGATTCTCGTACGAGAATCGAGCAGTGTATGGGCACCTTACAACCATCGCCCGACTTTCATCCTGCGATGGTTGTAAGGTAATTAAAAGCTCGTACGATCTGCCCATCTTGGACAGGCTGAGGGGCAGACTTCCGATGACCACAATGCTGAAGGGCAGTGTGCGCACACCGGCCCATTCCGCAGTTGTTGAACGAGCACGCCACTAACCCGCCGACAATTGTACGATTCTCGGCGGGTTTTCTAGCATGCTCCTTCGACAAAAGACGCACGATCGTACAGTAGAAATGGTCGCACGCCTTCCATACCCATTGCGATTATCGTACAATTGCGGGATTTCCCACGCCAAAAATCGTACAATTCTCGGCAGGTTTTCAAGCCTGCTCGGGAGACAAAAGAAGTGCGACCTTACAGTAGAAACGGTCGCACGCCTTCCATACACCTGCCGATTATCGTACGATCGCGGGATCACCCGCGATTATAGTACGATAGCCGGCAGGTGTATGGGCACCTTTACACAACAGCCTGCTAGGACTGACACACACAGGGCACACAGCCTGGTAATACTAATATTACTACTAAGCTGACTCAGCACAATCCCGGCGAAATGAATGAGCAGCTACGAACGGTCACATAACACACGATGTGCACACAGTGTATAACACCCGCTCTCTCTCTCATGGGTTTCCACGTGAATCTTATGCAAGGAGCAAGAACTTCTCCTATAGCCAATGAGCATCCTGCGCATCCTAAATGACGCGCACTCTGTCCTATCGGCAGCAGGAAGGGGCAGGCGCCGTGTTACAGGGCTACTAGAGAGCTGCGTCTAGCAAGTCAATCACCTGGATAACCAATAAGCGCGCAGATAAGGCGGATCATAGCAAAAGTTGCCCAATGGCAGAGCAGAGTAGGCGGAACGCAGGACTACTATCATGTTGATGTCTGTGTGAAGCGAAGAGTCAGTGCTGTCAGTGGGGAATTGGGCTGTGTACTGTACTGGAGTGGGGTCAGTAGCCGGAAGTACCGGGATCACAGCGGAGGTGCAGACAATTGTTGGTAACTTGTACTGGAGAACGGAGCGGTAAGTAGCCATATCCTTGCCGGACTCCTGTACCGGGGGCAGCCTGGGTGGCTCATAGTAGAGGGGAACCGCGGAGCATTCCTACACTACACCGGCTGCTTGTGTGCTGTCACTGGAGTCCCTGCGTGTAGATGACAGCATTGTCCCGGGATATCCAGCCGGGCAGTGAGAGCTCTGTGTGCACAGGACACCGCATCCCCCATACAACCGTATAGAACGCATTGTAACCTATAGGTCGGTGTATGCAAGTCCAATATCATGGGGGAGGGGTCTCTTCTAAATGTGCTGGACCACCTCAGCTCCCCCCTGGGACCACATATCCCTCTACTGGGACCACCCCAGCTTAGGGTTGCCAGCTGTCCAGGATTCACCCGTACAGTTCGGGTTTTGAATGCTGTGTCCGGGTTTCATGGCACCAGGAACCCAGACACAAGATGTCAGGCAGACAGGGGAAACCACAATTCAGATAGGGGCTACTGGCCCCCACTGAAAATAGTCTCAACTGTGATATTTACATATTAACGGGTGGCGCTATTTACATATGAATAAGCCATGACCCATTCTCCCAAAAAAAGTGTCTGCGTGTCGCTAGAGTGTTGGGGTTTTCGCTTGAAGAAAAGGTGGCAACACTACCTGAGCTCCCCCCCTGGGACCACATATCCCTCTACTGGGACCACCCCAGCTTTCCCCACTGGGACCACACATCACCTCCTGTGGTACTACATATCCCTCTACAGGGACCGAATATCCCTCCATTAGAGCCCCAGCTCTAACCACCCCAGCTCCCCCCCCCCCCACTGGGACCACATATCCCTCCACAGGGACCACCCCAGCATGCCCCCCTCCCCGACTGGGACCAAATATTCCTCCATGGGACCACCTGAGCTTCCCCCACTGGAACCCCCGCACTGGGACCACATATCCCTCCATTGGACCACCACGGCTGATCTCTTACTCCACTGGGATCACCCCCGGGACCACATATCCCTCCAATGGGACCACCCCAGCTGCCCCTTCCCTCACTAGGACCCCCACACCGGGACCACATATCCCACCATTGGACTACCCCAGCTGTCCCTTCCCTCACTCGGACCCCCACACTGGGACCACATACCCCACCATTGGACTACCCCCGCTGCTTCTAGTTCTCTGTGTTTTCTATTATCCTGAAGTCAGATTGTCATCCAGAGAGAGTTCTCCAAACACTGCTCACATGGCCGCTGTGTAATGGGAGTATTGTTGTGTGTTTTACAGACAGATGCCGTGTAGATTGTAAGCCCTCAGGGGCAGGGCCCTCCTTACCATCTTGTCTTGAATTGTATTGTGATTGTAATGTCTTCCTTATATTGTAAAGCGCTGCGCAAACTGCAGCCGCTATATAAATCCTGTATAATAATAATTATGAAAAGGGGATCTGCTAGGTCAGGGGGGTGTTATAGAAAACAGCAGTTGCAGCTTTCATGTAGAGTTCAGGTGATGTAAACTGCATTGCTGCTATGTGGGACCCCCCACACCCCTCCCCCCGACGAACATGATGACCCAGGGACCTTAGACTGCTGCAATGGAGGGGGAAAGAGCGGTCTAACAACAAGCCGGCTCCAAGGATCAGGTGAGTATAACTTTTGTTATTTTTGCACCTAGACCCAAACAAGATGCGCAACCCCACTGCAAAGCATAAGAAACCGTTTGCCTGGAGTTCTGCTTCTCCAGATACAAAAAACCTTTCCCTCCCTGCACTGCAAGGGTTACCTGCAGGGATCCTTCGAAGCAGATTTACTTATCTGATCCCCACTTCCCCAGCAGTTGATGCTCACCTCGTCACCCCTCCGCGCCAGCTGTGGAATGTCCCTTGGTATCCTCCCGTCTAATGAAGGTCTATGGACCCTTCATGGTGTCAGTGGTCCTCTGACCCCCCCCAGAGCGGAGGGGGGAGAGGTGGTGGCGGTTGACCTTGGGTCCTGCGGGTGCTGGAACTGCTTTAAAGAATCCCCATATACAATAATGAGCAGTTAACCCTTTGCAGTGTGTGGGAAGTCTCACTTCAGGGGGAGATTTTTTGTATCCCGAGATGAGCCTAAAGGTGCCCATACACTGCACGATACTCGTACGAGAATCCCAGGAAATCCCGCGATCGTACGATAATCGTGCAGTGTATGGAAGGCGTGTGACCGTTTCTACTGTACGGTCGCAGGACTTTTGTTTTTCGAGCATGTTGGAAAACCAGCCGAGAATCGTACGATTTTCGGCTGGTATTTAGCATGATCGAGAGATCACTGCCGAACGGGCTGGTGTGCGCACACGCACACTGCCCGTTCAGCATTGCAGTCATTGGAAGCCCGCCCCTTAGGGAGGCGGGCTTGCGATGATCGCAAGTACGATCTGCCTGTCCAAGATGGGCAGATCGTACGTTTTTTAAATTACTTTGCAAAGTAAAGTGTATGGCCAACTTTTAATGAGTGTGGTCGTCAGTCATTGTTCAGATCTAATGTGTTTTAATTGCTGAATTATTAAGGCCAATCGTATACCCGTTTAATGTAATGAACGTCTTCCATGGTGTACATGACGTGACTGGCAGTCAGGAAACCGGGTAGCATCTCATTACCCGCTGCCCGGCTTCCTGATTGCCCGGGAAGCCTGCTCCATGCAAACGGAAGCACCGATACTCGATGAGTACCGAAAGCAAAATATCGGTACTCTATACCCAAAACCCGGTATTTGTGCATCCCTTGTTTTAATTAAAACTATTTTTTTATTTTTTTATTGGGACAGGTAGATTGTTATGAAGGACAAGTAGATTTGGCCCCGGCTTTAGCCCCTGGACAAGTAGTTTTTTCAAAAATGTCCACATCCCTGTAGGGGACAAAATGACAAAAGCGTGCTTCACCCACACATCTAAATTCCATTGGTGTCCCTGGAGATGAATGTCACTGTGATGAAATCATTGTAGGTGTAGCTGTGGGCTCTTGTCCATGCATGGCTGGGATGACGTCCATTATTGGTTGTGTAGTCACCTTTCTATGGAGAGCAGCCTCCGGGTCCGCCTGGCTTCTACTGAGTGCTGTATGGAGGTTCTGCCTCCTTCTCATCCATTCATTCATATAATGTACCATTAGATGATGAGTGAGTAGTATTGAGGACAATGGGAATGTGTGCTGGGCTCGGGATTAGAAATCGAGTTTGTTGATGGCTGACCTATTTCAGGCTCCAGGTCACACGTGTGCCAGTAGGTTTGTGTAACGCTGTGGCCGTGTTTCAGTAGAACGGAACATCGGGAATCAAAACAAGACTCGGAACTAGAGCAGCAATGTTGACGAGGGATAACCTGTTATGTTCGGCATCTAGAAGACTTTGCTTCACCTTTTATATACTGTATTCTATTTCTTATAAAGTGTATCTGTGTACTCTGCATCCCCTCCCCCTCTCATATACACTGAGTGGCCAGATTATTATGACCACCTGATGTTTGTAGGCAAATTAGCTATAATTTCGCGCTGAAGTTGCTAGAGGGCCAGACCATTATAAATAGGGAAGCAGGTTTTTTACTACGACAGTAGAAGTGATTTTGTTTCTGAAGATACGGGTAAACAACGCGATTTAACAGCCTTTGAACGTGGGGTGATTGTTGGCGCTCGGAGACATGGAGCGAGTATCAGCAAAACAGCAGAATTCGTTAAATGTTCAAGAGCAGCTGTTGTTAAAGTGTTTAAAGACTGGACTGTCAGCCGAAAATCTGGGTCTGAACGTGCGAATTGTGGCCGTCAGCGACTGGTCAATGTTAGGGCAGAACGGAGAGTGGCAAGACTGGTACAAGACAACAGAAGGGCAACAGTGCAGTGTCAGATTCCTCGCATCACCTTTCCACATCTCCTGGAGTCACGAGGCAGCCCAACAAAGTACTGATGGGGTGGTCATAATCTGGCCACTCAGTGTATACTCTGCCCTATATACTAAAGCTGCCCATACACTGGTAACATTTCCTACAAAGGTTCCTCCAAAAACATTCCATAATGTCATCAGATGATTATTTTTTGAAATTCGATTTTGAAATAAAAGGAGAATCTTGTTAATTGGAGAAAAGCACAAGAGAGGCTTGAAAAGTACAAGATTAGTTCCTGTGAACTCTGGGCATTGCTGGAAATTGTCTTCAATAATTATATATCCAATAAATATTTTACGGACCATAGAAATGCAGCATTTTCTTCTTTAATTTGTGTTTCCTAAAATGGATTCCTTTGAAGCCTACAGAGGTGAAAGTGACGCTAAACTCAGGAGTGAAACCCTCAAAATACATTTGACTAGCCTAATTATTAACAAAAATATATCTTATTTGTGTATCACTTGGCTGTAGATCCTCAAATCATCTCTGAATTGGTGCCGACACTGTCCTTCCTTCTGGAGGGGGGCTGCTTTTGTTCCCCCATCAGAGTGTTTTTAAAAGAGAAGTATTGGAAAACATGCCCCAAACCATAACACTGCCCCCACCAGCTTGAAGGGTTGTACTCATGCATGTGGGGTGCATGCTTTCATGCTGTTCCCACCAAATTCTCACTCTGCCATCTGCATGATGCAACTGGAAACGTGATTCATCGGACCACATGACTTTTTTTTTCCCCAATGCTCGACTGTCCAATCCTTGTGTTCCTGTGCGAATTGGAGACGTTTTATCTTGTTAACTGCAGAGAGCAAAGGTGTTCGAACAGGCTTTCGGCTTCCATATCCCATACGATGCAGTGTACGGCGAACAGTGCGTTCAGAGATCATTTCAGAGGATCCCTGATTAAGATCTGAAATAATTTGATGCACTGTTGCCCTTCTGTTGTCTTGTACCAGTCTTGCCACTCTCCGCTCTGCCCTAACATTGACTAGTCGCTGACGGCCACAATTCGCACGTTCAGACCCAGATTTCCGGCTGACAGTCCAGTCTTCTTCTACTTCTTAACAACCTGTTTCCCTATTTATAATGGTCTGGCCCTCTAGCAACTTCAGCGTGAAATTATAGCTAATTTAATTTGCCTACAAACGTCAGGTGGTCATAATAATCTGGCCACTGGCCAACATTTCGTCCCTGAAGTTTGTGTTGAAAGCAGAAAAAATGGGCAAGTATAAGGATTTGAGTGACTTTGACAAGGGCCAGATTATGATGGATAGACGACTGAGTCAGAGCAACTCCCAAACTGCAGCTCTTGTAGGCTGTTCCTGGTCTCCATTGGTCAGGACCTACGGAAAGTGGTCCAAGGACGGAAAACTCGTGAACCAGCCACAGGGTCATGGGCAGCCAAGGCTCCTTGATGCACGTGGGGAGTGAATGCTGGACTGTGTAGTCCGATCCAATAAAAGAGCTACTGTAGCTCAAATTGTAGGGAAACTTTATGCTCGTTCTCATAGAAATGTGACTGGACACACAGTGCAGCACAGTTTGTTGCATATAGGGCTGCGTAGCTGCAGACCGTTCAGGGTGCCTATGCTGACCAATGTTCACTGCCAAAAACCACCTACAGTGGGCAAATGAGCATCAGAACTGGACCACAGATCAATGGAAGAAGGTGGCCTGGTCTGATGAATCACGTTTTCGTGTATATCATGTAGATAGGTGAGTGCGTGTGTGTCACTTTCTTGAGGAATAGATGGCACCAGGATGCACTATGGGAAGAAGGCGAGCAGGTGGAGGCAGTGTGATGTTTTGAGCAATGTTCTGCTGGGAAACCTTTTGGTTCTACCATTCATGTGGATATTACTTTGACATGTGCCACCTACCTAAACATTGTTGCTGACCAAGTACACCCCTTTATGGAAACGGTATTCCCTGATGGCAGTGGCCTCTTTCAGCAGGATAATGCGTCCTGCCACACTGCAAAAATGGTTCAAGAATTGTTTGAGTAGCTCAACAAGAAGTTTGAGGTGTTGACCCGGCCTCTAAATTCTCCAGATTTCAATCCAATTGAGCATCTATGGCTTGTGCTGGAAAAACAAGTCCGATCCAAGAAGGTCCCACCTAGTGACTTACTGGATCTGCTACTGATGGCTTGGTGCCAGATACCACAGCATACCTTCAGAGGTCTAGTGGAGTCCATGCCTCGATGGGTCAGGGGTAGTATTGGCAGCAAAAGGGGGGCCTACTCAATATTAGGTGGGTGGTCATAATGTTATGGCTGATTGGTGTGTGTGTACATCATTATACATAGATAGAGATAGATATATCTATCTATCTTGGACAAATTAATATTGAATTTAAGAGCCAGTCTGTCCAATCCAGAAGCCAGCAGGGTTTTTTAGTAGCCAACTCCACTGCCAACAACGCAACGAAACCTCAAACTCAAAACCTCTCTTTTAAGGAGAATTGGTGACCTGGCTCCAGGGCTTTGTCCAGCCCTGCATATCAGCATAGAAAATAATGTTAATGGTTTATAAACATAAAATAGGCTGTGAACATTTCATGATGTAAAAGGACAATAGTCATTGTCTTTACAAAGCACATAAAACGTCCATTATTATGTAGGTGTTGGCCATGCAATGCATTCTAAAGCACTTGTTGGCCTTTCTAATGGTTATTCAGCAGGGTTTTACCATACTGCAATGGTGAACGGGAGTGTCAGGCTGCTGAGAATTTGGCTTGATGGGTCCCTGCAGAGAGAGAATTTGTGTGATTAGAAGGCATCTGGCATTTGTGTGTTGCAGTCACATGGGTGCGTAGCCTAGATAGGAGCAAGGTTTATATAACGTGTTTATGAGGGAGGGGGGGTGAGGCTACTTCAATGCTGTCTCTGCTGGAGATGAGGGATGGCAAGATCCAGATGTAGGTTGCCCGTTAACTGCTTACACAACAGCTGTTATATTCGGGGTCATTTCAAGACACGAGATAGGAGAGATGGTGTGCTGTTAACATTTTCTGAAATTCGATGGCGCAGCGGAACCTGATGTTTACTACAGGCACTGAGAGTATTTGTGGTTGGTCATTTGACCTGCTTATACAGCATCTGTTGATTGTGGAACGAATCATCTGAATTTCCATTATTTCCTATGGGGAAATTCGCTTTGATATACAAGCGCTTTGGATTACAAGCATGCTTCCGGAACGAATTATGCTCGTAAACTAAAGGTATTACTGTAGTTTTAGTATCCTCCTGGACTGTACAGTACATGTGATCTCATATAAGATCTGTTGGCATGCACCGTGACACAACATAACATGTATGTATATTGTTAGAGTGTGTGCCAGGAGAGATCTTTGTGTAGTGTGTCTTGGTGAGATGGCTGAAAAGCTGGAAATCCTTGAGCTTTAAACATGACTTGATACAGTAGGTGAATGGAAGTGTTTGTTTTATGGAATATACTCGTCTTTGTAGCATTTGCAAATGGTATCTTGGCAGGGTGATGACTCTTCTTGAACACCCAACTAGTAATACATGTGTTTGTATGAATGCTGGAAATTCTGTTTTTTTTCCCATGATTACTTTTTTATTCAGGTCATTAAAGGCATTACAGAGGCCACACGGTATCTGCAGAAATTGGATTGTGACTCGGTAACATAAGGTGCCAGATAATAGCATTTATAAAACGGTTATGCAATAAAGATCTCATTTGCTTATATTATATAGGCCATATACAATATATATGTATATGGCCAATTTCCCCCGACCTGCTCTAAAACATTGCAGCAATTTTTAATTTATATTCTTCAGTGGTATATGGCAGGGCTGGAAGAATACCAGGAACCAGGTATCCAGTGGGCCTTACAAATGACAGCTTTTTTGCGTGATTTATGTTCATTCCTGATTTGGATTTGGCTTATCCTCTGTTCCCCCGGAACAAAGAAAGTTGGTTGACATGCCAGTGTTGCTTTGCATTTTCATGTAGCATGCGTGTTCTTAATGAAGTCAGTTTGAACAAAAATTGCATCTGGCTCTTAACATTTGAGGTTTTCTTTAGTTGTCAGTGGAACTGGCTCCTAAAAAAAACATCCTGCTGGCTCCTGGATTGGACAGACTGGCTCCTGAATCCCTTATGAAGTTGTCCACCCCTGATACTGTACATGGTATGTTTATTGAAGTAAAGTTAGCATTTGCAAGCCCTTGTTAGGCTAGTCTGCCCACCAAGAACCACTTTAGACTGGCAAGTAATTGATTACCTTCAAGATTTCCCATCCTCCAACTAATAATCACCTGCAGCCTCCCTGACCGATGAGCTCAAGTGACTGCCCCCTTTATCTGATCATCACCGGTAACTCTTCCATGCCCCAGGGACTGGATGTAGTTTTGCCAGTCTTAAGGTGCCCATACGCATTACGATTATAGTACGATATTCGTATGCGATCGACTTTTCGGCCGATAATCGTATGTGTGCATTGCAGTGTCCGACCGACTGTACCGTACAATCATACGACTTTTGACGGTCAAGCATGTTTGAAAACTTTGCTAGATCGTACGATTTTCACAAGGTTTCTGGCGTTTCCGTCCATCAAAAGTCGTACGATCTACACTGCGCTTGCGCTAACGAAAATACGGCAAATCAATTACCGCATTTCGTCCAGGTGCTTTTCGTTAATTAATCTTCCGATCATCCATCGGGGCAGGATGGGGGTGCAGTACGAAAATTGTACGACTGTTCGATCATCGTCCGATAATCGTAAGGTGTATGGGCACCTTTTAGTAAAGGTGTGGTATAGTAGCAACAGCAGGTTGTATGGACTTTGCTCTCAATCAATTAGAAATAAAGAAGCTGCAGATCTGGCACTTTTGATCCTCCTAATTAATCGGGTATAGTATTGGTACACCCTTTAGTATATTTCTAGCAAATGTGTTCCTATTTATAAATGGAGTTTTCCTGGGAGTAGGTAATATTTTCAAGCTAGGCATTCACTTTTTGAATAAATCATTAGATTCCCCATCCATGCTAAACAAGACACCTTTAGAAATGTTTAGTAATGACAATCTACAATCAGATACTTATACGTAATTGCCGACCTTTTATTCTTTGCATACCTTGTTTTTCTTTTCCTCCCCATTCTTCTCACAGTGGCCATTTTTACTAAGGGCAGATTACTCCATCTCCCTTTACTTCCTGGAACTCTGGCACATGTGACTAGGACATGTGACCATGTACATCATCTCAGGGGAGGAATATGCCTTTCCCTGAGATCTTGTGAGATTTCCCAGCAATGCATTGCTGATGTAACCTTCCCAGGATGCAGAGCTTAGTCACAATGCATCATTTGTGCCAAAGTGGAGCAGGAAGTGGATGAACTCTATTTGTAAGTAAATGAGAAATATGTTTAATTAATGTAAGGTTGATTTTAAATCACTCCGGTTTCCTCCCACACTCCAAAGACATGCTGGTTGGTTTAATTGGCTCCTGTCTAAATTGGCCATGTATGTGAGACTGATGTGAATGTACACTATGTAAAAGTGCTGCGTAAATTGTCGGCTCTATATAAATACCTGTAATAAATAAATCAGCATGCAGATGCTGATTTTTTTTATTTTTATTTTTTTTAGTGAAAGGATCCCCCCCCCCCCCCCCCCATATAGTTGTCTTTTGGGTCACAGAAGGTTATATACTAACGTCCTCCCGTGACCCAAAACTCTGTATATATCTGGCAATATGCTGAGAGCGCCGCAGCCAGGAGGGATCCCAACAATATTCCCTGTAGGGGAATGATAGGACTTAAAGAAGAACTCTGGGGAAATAACAAATGAACCCTTGCAGTGGGGCTAACTGCTTGTTTTGGTCTAGGGTCTAAAATAAAAAAAAGCTACAGGAACAATGTGTACAGGGCTTGGACCCAAAGATCAGAGAAGAACAGTCTGCTTGTGGTTTGCAATTTGGAAGAAAGAGTTGGTAGATGAGAGTAGTGAGGGACATATATTTTTGTGATGGAGAATGCATGGCATAGTGTTAATGGTGCTGGATGTTGAATGAACAGTGAGAAGGGATCGGAATAAAAAGTGTAGCATGGAGGAGTCTGCTTCAGAGTAAAGAGAGAAAGCACTAGGAGCAGAACACTGACAGCAGGGTAAGAAAGTTGTGGGCAGGAGCAGATCTTGGCCTGGTGGTGGAAAAGGGGAGGCAGCAGGAACAGTTTGTGGACGTGACAAAAGAGAGGAAGGATCAGGGCTTCGTATTAACAAGTGACATTTCATGTGTGCTAAGTAGTCTGGCTCCAATATGACAACCAGGAGCAGTGCAGGGGTTCTGAATTAATTGATGTGCCTATAGCAGCCTCATGTACTGCAATCTGCATTTGAAGACCCAGCACTTTTACATATGGCAAAGAATAAAGCAGTGACAGTATAAACTGAAAGCAGAGGTGCTAAAACATGGATTGCTAACACCAAGAGGACAAAGAGAGGTAGATGTACAGAATCACTTCGGGGTGAAGAATCAGAACGGGTACAGAAGAAGATGGGGAGAACATGGGAGCAAGAGAGGGCAACCTGATGTAAAACAACTGGAGGAAGGTTGCTCCAAGCAGGGAATAGAGGGCACTTTAGGGGAGCAGACTGACAGAAGAACAGAGCTGGGGGAGAAGGGGCCACAGTTAAGGGGTGCAGTACTGAGGGTGGCAGCAGAAGGTACCACACAGGAGCAGAGCAAATGGGGAAGCCGACCATGCTACATTTCAAACTAAATGCTTCCAAGTACTTTTGACTTTGACTTTTGAGTTTGTTCTCTTTAAGCCTTTTTCCCATGGCCAGGTTTAGCCATATACTGCCAGTAATCGGCGTATTTCTGTGGCTGGGGTCACAGGTGTTTGTGATCAGGAAGCCTCAATAACAGGCTGACGGGAGCCGTGGCTGTCCGCATGTAACCACAAATCACAGGAAAGACAGACAAGCAGCCGTGAATGCAGTTTGCCTCCAGGGCCCACTCAGCTGTCCCTTGCCATGGCTCCTTCTTCAAGGTGACATAGTGGCCATCACTATGTCGCCATGAAGAAGGGACCCTGCGTGGCCCCAAAACGTTGGCTAATTGACGCTGGTGACATGTTCCTTTAACAATAAATAAGCAAATTAATTGAATGCTTTTGACTGAGTGCTGGTGATCTCCGTCTTCTATGACTTTGGAAAACGGCACCATCCCTGTAATCACTATGAGCACCACGACCACTAATCAATGTCCAATCGCTGTAAGGAGTGCAGGTGACGCATCACAATATTGCTATGGCTCTTGTCAACCTGTCATTGATTTGTAGTCTGTTATGGAGTTGCATAGTTTCTGAACTAAAAGAAAAATGGAATGTTTCCTCATATGATTTCTAAAGCTGGAGGGGGGCTGCTTTTGTTCCCCGTGGTCCCTGTGTGTTTTGTAAAGTAGTCACCTCTCCAAGCTCGCTCCCGTGATGGACTACAATGTCACACTTAATTTACTAATTTGTATTGAGATTATAGTCCATCACAGGAGTGAGCTTGGAGCGGTGGTTACTTTACAACACACACAGGGACCACGGGGAACAAAATCAGCCCCCCTCCAGAAGGAAGGACAGTGTCCGCACCAATTCAGAGATGGTTTGAGGATCTACAGCCGAGTGATACACAAATAAGATACATTTTTGTTAGTAGATCGGGTATTTGAATGTATTTTTACGTTCTAACTCCTGAGTTTAGTGTCACTTTAAACTGTTTCTGAATATATCAGAATTGAAAGTAACCTACAAGGAAGAGTGGGCAAAACTCCTACACCATGAATTAGGACTCTTAGTTGGCTAAAATAAAGGCACAAATCTGTGACAAAGGAAATGTTACTAAATACTGACTTCTTGGGTGTCAGATTTGTGCACATGCAACAGGTACTATTCCTTTTCTTCCAATGTTTTAACGTTTGTGAAATAAAATGACCATCAAATGTGTTGCTTTAGAATGCATTGTTTGTTTCCTGCAGTAGTCGGTTCATTTTCCAAGTGAAAAGTATTTTTAAAGTCTATAGTGGGCAGTAGTGCGCTATATGCTGTATTTGGTTCACAAGAGTACATTAGGAAATGTATTACTGTGACCCCAAAAAAAGAACTAAAGCCAAAAAAAAAAGTTTGTCTTTAGTTCTCTTTTTTTTTATATTAAATTTAATATTCGTAAATGTATTGTTAATGTTAACAGTTGACAGAAAAGATTGGCCTGCAATAAGACACTGGGAAGCATAAATGAGGAAGGAGATATACAGGAGGTGAATATACTGATTGCTGCCATTGCCACTTCTGACCATGTACAGTTTTAGCAGTACCTAGTTTCTTGATTATTGGGTTCCATTCAGCACCAGAATAAATGTTTCAGTCTCATGGGCTGCCTCACTTTTAGAACAAGTTAGACCTGATATGTACCATGGCACTGTTTCCCTTTAGGTTTACTGAACCTGGTCTTTCTCTTACACAGGTTTTTATTTATTTATATTACTTCAGCCTGATGAATCCTTTCATTTAATGAGATGCCCAATCAGAGCAAAGATTTCCGACAAGATCTTCCATTACCAGGACACCCTATTCCTCCTGAGACACCAGTAGATCTACCAATTGGAGTGCAACTCCAGTCCTCAGGATTCTTACCTATTCAGCAACATGTCTGCTCTGACATTAACAGCCACCTTCATTTCAGAGAAGGCGACTCTGTCTCACAGGGGTATATTACCAGTCGTGTGTCATCACCACAGTCTGATGCCTGGCTTGCTGGAATCTGGTAGCCTTGTGGACTCTCTCTTGGTAGAGACGGCTAATGTATCGCTCTCTAAGACCGAAGATCATGTGAACAATAGATGTTCTACAACCCATGGGACTGCTGCTACAGATAGAAACTGTATGGCATTCCAGAATGGAGACCCCCAACAGCAATATTCTCCAAGACCACTTCAAGATAAGGACCTCCAGAACCACCATCAGCCTGAGGATCCTGCCAGCATTTTGCCAGATGACATGGAGACAGGCAATGACTCGAGCGGCAATGAACTGGATGGAAAGGAACCTGTGTTAAAAAGGTAAAAGACATGTGTATGGGTAAAGATGATTTCCTTTAATGTAGCCTTTTTCAACTGGGGTGCCTTCTGCCTTCCTCTGGGTTTTTGAAATATTCGCACAGCGTCATGCCTCTCCATGGTGCAGGTGGCTTCTGGTGTAGAGGGGGAACTCTGATGTCAAATAGGGGCAGTGTTCTGATGTAAAGCGGTGCCCTTTGTGTGTGCTGTCTAGCGCACACCAGGGTGGCTCCATAGAACCCTGCAAGGGAAAGGAGCCACACTAAAACAGGATATCAGGGTCAGTGCTCAGGGGACCAGATGATTCTGCAGGAAACTAAAAGTTTGAAACCTCGAGAAGAAGCATCCATTGTAAGGGATTCAATTGGCTTTCGGATTAAAGCATCTATACTCTAAATCACACTTATATTTTGAGTACCGTATTTGCCGGCGTATAAGACAATTTTTAGACTTTAAAACATCCCCCGAAAATCGGGGTCGTCTTATACGCCAAGTATGGATGTGCGGTAATACTGTATGTACGGTAGCTTCGGCTGCATACAGTATACCGCGCTGAGTCAATCACGGCAAGCTTTGTATTAATGAATACAAAGCCTGTATTCATGAATACAAAGCCTGCCGTGATTGGCTCAGCGCGGTATACTGTATGTAGCCGAAGCTACCCTACATACAGTATTACCGCACATCCAGCGGGCTGACAGATTAGCCTCCCTGGCGGTCTGATGATTTTATTTTTTCGTTTTTTGTTCTATTTTTTTTTTACTTTTAAAATTGCCGCCGGTTCCGGCCCCCTGCAACGTGGAAGCTCGCAAGGGACGGAACCCAGAACACGGAGGACACAGCGGGGATCGTGGAGAAGGTAAGAGACTGTAATCCCGAGTGTGGCTCGGGGTTACTGCTTATGGTACTGAAAATTAACCCCGAGCCAAACTGGGGAATACCGCCATGGAGGTTAGAGGGTGTATTCAAACATTATTTTGGGCTATACCCGTCTTATACGACGAGTATAGCCCAAAACCTATGTTTTAACAGAAAAAGTAGGGGGTCGTCTTATACGCGCAGTCGCCTTATACGCCGGCAAATACGGTATATTGAATGACCCGAACTGAATGCTTTCTACAATTAAGTATGTCTACTTGTCTTGGGTAATTATTATGCTGCATCCTACTGCTGCAGCTTGACTATTTAGTTGTGCGGGTTATGTTTTGTCTGTAATGTAGAGGGAATTGTTGCAAGATTGACCTCTTTCCTCCTCTTCTCCTTCTTTTTTTATGTTCTGCTTGCAGTGGCTCCACTTTCCAGTCCCCTCCCTGCAGTTCCAGTGCATTCTCTCTAATGATGGCTGACTCTGAGAATAATCCATCCACTAGTGGCTACAGGTAAGCTACAGGGCATTCTGTTTTGTTCTTGATTCTCTCATAAGAACATGAGATTTTCTCCAAGTGTCTGTGTCTACATGTATCCTGTTGTATCCTGCTTGTCCTGCAACATTCTATATGTCCAGGAGGAATTCAAGAAAAGGGTATTTCTCCAATACATGCATATTTCTGTTTTATGCTTTTGACCCTTTAACTGTCAGATAATTTTTTATTTATTTTTTTATTCTCCCAATAATTGCTTAAAATTCCCCAAAATATTTATATTTTCAGAAAGCAGAGTATCTGTAGAATGATAAAAATGGCAGTTTACAAGACAAAATCATGAGGCACATCACCGATCTCTAGAAGTGGTCAGACACCTTTACACTAACCGCCCCCCGCCCCCCTTCAGATTTACTACTACATTGCAGCCTTCTCAGTTGTCTTTTGCTAAACTACTGAATCTCTCCCACAGTTCTACTAAATCCCTGCCACTGTCCTTCCCCGTAACTTAGAGACTAATTGTTCTGTAGTCCAGGATGAGAACTGGGAGGACTAATTGCATCACTAATTGTGTTATCTCAGGGAGCGTCAAAGGACGCAGGACAGTTTTAAATCACCTGATCAAAAGTTTTATTCTTTTGCACTTCTCAAACAGGTGTAACTAAACGCTGTCAATGGTATATTTAACAGACCAAAAGGGAGAAAACGAGAGAGGTTCTTTGTAAGGGTTTACATACACTTAAAGTGACATTAAAGTCAAAAAAATGTTTCTCTCCCCCAATGTTATTAGCACTTACCTTAAATGATGTCTCTTAATCCGATCTTCTTTCCTGATGTTTTCATCTGTCCCTCCAGCGGGTCTCCGTCCAGCACCGACTCCTCTAAACTTGCTGCTACTTACTGTCCCACAGTGTCTGCATGCGGGTGCACGCGTCCATAGACTTACCTTGCGTCTCTCTCGTCTCTTGGCCGAAAATCCGAACTGCACATGCGCCCGCCCCAGGATGCTTTGCGGCCGCCCGAGCAGTTTCGGATTCTCGGGCGGGAGCGCGGCGACAATGGGGTAAGTTTTAACCTCTTTTAAAGCGGGGTTTTAAAAAAAAAACGTTTTGCCTATCTCTACTGCTAGGCAAAAAAAAACAGAGGGTTTAGAAACCCTTTTTTAAAAACCCTTTAAGGGCTCATTCACACTATCTGTGTTCGGGCTGCGCTGGCCGTTTTCTCCAGCGCAGCCCAAACGAATGGATGGTTTCGGCAGTGTGCGCTTCAAAAAAAAAAAGTACGGCTTTTTTTTTTTTAAGCGCACCGCAGTTAGACGCAGTACATCCGCATCGCACCACAGTGAGCCCACTTGTGACATTACAGGAAGGTTCTAACAAATAAAAACAAAAAGAAACCATGTGATGCGGCGTGATCGAGGGCATTGGCACTGTCCAAGCACATGCACACCAGCAGCTGTGCAGTTGAGCGTGGTGCTGGGGTGAACAAGCCCTTAATGCACCCTGCTTTGCATGCTGGTGTGCTGTCCTGGGATGACTAATCTGAGGATTGCTACATTTGTCGAGTTATTCTGTGCTGAACTTTGTTTACAACAGATTGCTCTTCAGTCCTAATCGGCACATATGTATCCTCTTTGCAGCAGTGAGCAGCCAGCTAAAGCCAAGACCCAAAAGGAATTATTAAAAATACTGAAAGAGCTTCGCTCTCACCTCCCTCCTGAAAAGAGGTTTCGGGGAAAGTCCGGCACTGCTGCCTCTCTCCGCTATGCTCTGCACTGCATCCAGCAGGTGAAAGGTAATGCACACAGTCTATAAACACTATAAGACTTTTACTATTTACATGTTTATAAACTGAGCTTTCATCTTCATACTGGTATGTAATCTTTATTTCAAAAAGAAATTTTTCCTGCAAGGTGCATCCTCGACAGTTTACTTGCAAAGCTTTCTGCTAAGAGCCTAGCATTGCCTGCTCTCTTGCTGAAGGTCTTTTTCAGGAAATCCAATTGGGTTTGTATGAGCTAGCCTAGAGGATGATGTGCTAAGCTCTTCGTGTCTATGAATAGACCTGAATAGCAGGAGATCGTAAGTCAACTTGACAAAAAGCTGTATGACATTGTGAAGGTCCAGCGATCACTACTAAAGAGGAACTCCGGGCAAAACTTTTGATAACCCTTGCAGTGACGCCCCCCCCGCACTGCAAGGGTTAACTGCTCGTTTTTCCTCTAGGTGCTAAAATAAAAAAAACTTGTACTCCCCTGAGCCTCGGAGCCAGCTGGCTGTGACAGCGTTCCCTCCAACCTGTCTCCTTTTAGGGTACAGCAATGCTATGTCCCTTGGCGTCCTCACATCCAATGCACAGTGTATGGGAAATGATGAATCGAGGATCCTTAGACTGCTGCAGCGGAGGGGATGCAAGGCTGAAAGGACTGGGCTAGGAGCAAGCCGGATCGGGTGAGTGTAACTTTTTGTTATTTTATCACCTGGATGAAAACGAGCAGTTAACCCTTAGAGTGCAAGGATTAATATACCTTTTGCCAAGAGTTCTTCTTTAACAGCCCTAGTGGTGAGCTGTCTGTCCTTGAGTTTCTAGCTTCACCCAATGGCAGAGGCCATTATCCTCAATACATGTTACAGCAATGATAGAGGGACTCCTCTTGGTGAAACAGGGGTAGCGATTAGGGATGCACAGATACCGATACCGAGTATTTGGGCGAGTCTCCCTCTGAGCGGCAGTGCCGAGGGAGCATGAAGCCGGGTTCCTTTCCAATCAGGAAGCTGGGGGGCACATAATAACCCGCCTCCTGGCTTCTTGATTGGTCAGGAAACCAGGCTGCCTAGCAGCAAGTGAAGCCAGCTTCCAAGCCAATCAGGAAGCCGGGAGGCCTGGTCTTGATGTCCCGCCCGGCTTCCTGATTGGTCAGAAAGCCAGGTAGCCTTGGCAAGCTTCCCAGGCAATCAGGAAGCCGCGTGGCAGGTTATGACCCACCGCCTGACTTCCTGATAATCGGGGCACATGGTATCGGTACTCATTATTGGCGGGTACCGAAACAAAATATTGATACTCATACTAGATACTGAAAAAACGGTATCAGTGCATCCCTAGTAGTGATGATTGCAAATCTGAAAGCCTAACTGGGAAAAGTTTTTCCTCAGAAAAGATATATGAAGCCAGATAGTGATTCAGCGTTCCATTGCATATTATTAGCTCAAATAGGCACTTAAGTGGGCTGTCCCTATAAAAACAAGCTGATCAATGTGGCTCTATAGACTTAATTTCCTTTCAGTATTTCCCATTCATGTATGTATACTCCTTTTTTCCCCCAAAGTTTAATTCCCTTTTTTAATATGTTTTGGATTGTGGTTTTTTATTGTATTCTTTAGCCAATGAAGACTATTACAAGCTTCAGATGATTAATGATCTTAAACCATGTGGTCAGGATCTCTCATGCTACACAGTGGAGGAGATTGCAAATATTACCTCCGAGTATACAAAGAACAATTTGGTAAGAAACCGTAGTCTGGTGGCCTGTCTCAACTTTCAAAGAGCCCTTGATGTGTTTAATAAATCTTGATCTGTAAAACACTAATACTAATGCCTTGTTGTTCATGGTTAGATAGAAAATGATAGTATGGGGCTATATATTGTAAGGAAAAATATCACATTTCATATGATTTAAGATATTGTGTTGACATCACAAGGTCTTGCTTAACTACCTTGTGATCAGAGGTTATTGAAGCTTGGATGCCCAGACCAAACTAAGCTCCATCAGTATGTGGCAGTTAACTTGACTGTAACTTTTATTTGTAAATCTCACCGTGCGGCCTGAGTATATCATATATTGCATGCAGTAGTTCAGTACTTGCATAAAGGTCCCTTCTCATAAGGTCTGCCTTTTACAGGAGCTGATTTATGGGTAAATGAAAGATGCCACGGTAGCTTTACACAAAGGGCAGTGTATAGTCAAAGATGAAGAGCAGGGTTCGTAGCGAACTTAAATGGGATAATAGCTCGGCACAAGCTCAGCTCTTTGTCACCATCATGGTCTGCACCCATGCAGTTAGAAGTGGCTTATTATAGAGGAACTTTACCCATATCTTCAAAATAACAACAAAGACACATTTTAGAAATGTTTAGTAATGACAATCTACAAACACATACTTCTACATAATTGCCGGCTTTGTATTCTTTGCATACCTTCTTTTTCCTTTCCTCCCCAGTCTTCCTACAGTGGCTATTTTAACTAAGGGCAGATTACTAGATCTCCCTTTACTTCCTGGAACTCTGGCACATGTGACCATGCATATCATCTCAGGGGAGGAAAATGCCTTTCCCTGAGATCTTTCCCAGCAATGCTCTACTGATGTAATCTTCCCAGAATGCAATGCTTGGGCATAAATACATCATTTGTGCCAAGTGGACCAGGAAATTGGGCGGGGGGGATTGTAAGGAAAATTCAAATATGTTTGCTAGTTAATGAATGCAAGATGATTTCATATCAGCATGCAGAACTGTATGCTTATGTGATTTTTAGCCAAAGGGGGTAAAGGTCCACTTTAATGTTACATTTTCTGCATCAACTTTTTATTTATCCAAAGCAAAACATTTTTCTCGCCGTTTCAGTTCTGTGTTTGTGATCACTTCTCTGTCTTTGTCTTTGTAGCTGTTGGTCAATCATACATATTTCTCACAGACTACAACTATTGGCCTTGATGTAGATAAATACTGTGGTAATATTTTATGTTTATTGTGCTCATATACAGGATGTATTTGCAGTAGCGGTGTCCGTAGTAAGTGGAAGGATCCTCTATATTTCGGAGCAGGCCTCACTTGTGCTGTGCTGTAATAAAGATCTGTTCTCCCATGTTCGCTTTGTGGAGCTCCTGGCCCCACAGGATGTCAGCGTGTTCTACAGCTCCACTAATCCGTACAGGCTGCCATCATGGAGTATCTGCAATGGTGTGGGTAAGGGATGCTGCTTACTGGTCGGGTGCTCATTTTTACTAGTGCAGAGTTTTTCCAACATCTATAGCGTCTGTATAAACCATGGACAATCGCCTGTATACTGTTAAAGGGTAAGTCCACTTTCTTACAAAATGTGAGAAGATGAACTTACCCACACAGCTCTGCCACCTATCTCTGCCCCCACTGTTCATACGTTTATAGTCCATACACCATACAGCGCACTCCAGCCCCGTAGTTCGTATTAGGCATAATGCCTGCAAATAGAGAGCGGTGATTGGTCATCTCGGTCACATGATCATGCTGGCCAATGAGAAGTGCTGTGGCTCAAACAAATATTCCATTACAGCTCACTTTTTCACGGAATAATAGTGAAATACAAACCGTACAATTTACTGAACCACTTCTCTTTACTTACAAAATAAACTCATTTGATAGACTTGGTTGCAAGACTTCCATCTGATGTTGAGGTCCATGATGGGAAAAGTAAACCAGAAAATCTCTGTTAGTACTGGTTGATACATACATTGCACTGACATATGTTTGTCTTCACCTGACAGTCACACTTATATGAGCTTGTTGGACATTCCAAAACTTTGGGCATTCATTTCTAAATGCCCACTTTTTGCATCTGAGTCTCCACTCTACTTGGAAAGCTTTCCACAAGAATTTGGAGGGTGTCTGCGGGGTTTGTGCCCATTCATCCAAAAGAACATTTGTGAGGTCCTGATGTTGATGGGAAGACCCAGCTTGCAATTTGGCATTTTAATTCATCTCAAAACTGTTTTAATAGGGTAACCTTGTCTCTATAGACTTTGGTGTTTTTGTACAGGGGCACAGTCATGTTGTAACAGGAAAAAGGCCTTCTAGCAAGCTCATATGGGTGGATTGGTCAGGTGTACACAAACGTATGGGCATTATAGTCTATGTATATACACACTCATACACCTCATGCATATTGTGGGGGGAGACGTTTCTCTGTTTACTTGTTTAGATTCAGATGTAGTTAATACTATGAAATGTAGTATGAAATGGCAGTAGTAACCCTTTTCTTCCCTTTTCTTCTTTTTACAGATTCAGCATATCTTGATGGGTTGGAAGAAAAATCATTTTACTGCCGGATCAGGTGAGATGACCGTACTATATTATTTTTAGTGCCATAGGTAAAGCGGAACTTGATCCACCAATTGAACTGTCCCTATAAACACTTACTTTCAAGGCCCGCCAACTGTCAAGGTTGCCAGTGCGCTTATTTCAGCTCTCAACCTGACTTTCAAGCCTTCAAATGGCTGGTGTCATAGCTGTATGCATGCAACTGCTATCCAAATAAAGATGGCACCTTCCTTGGCTGTAATACAAGGTGTTCTCTAATTGGACGAGGGGCAGTGACATCATGGCCACTGTACTGAGCACAGGGAAGTGTATTACAGGATCTCCATGGCCCTGCCAGGGAATAGAACTTTATTTTTGAACCTAGACAAAAATTAGCACTTAACCCTTGCATTGGGACTACCCCGCGCACTGCAAGGGTTAAGAAAAATTTTACCCGGTGTTCCCTTCTGGTCAGGCTCTCTTTCCATCTCGAATTTACTGGCATATGTAAAAGTAATTGCATGCCTGAAAATTATGGTGTTTGGAGCTATAATGAAGTTCTCTTCATTACATCTGCAGCAGGAAATTAGAAGAAAATGGTTTGTAATTTGCAGTAACTTTTCCTGCTACACAGTAAAAATGCACCAGAGCGGCGGCTAATTATTTTTTTTCCCCTTGCTTGTGCCGACTATGTGTTTAAAAATTACAGTTACAAAGATTATCATGCGCTGTCAGTATACAGTGGCCTATACAGTATGTATTTGCAGTTTGATTGGTTGTGCTCTATTTGGTATCTCAGTGTCATCTCCAAGTGGCTTTAGATACCACATCGCATAGCCCGGCTCCAGAAATGATGGCTTCAGCTCAGGGCTGTTCTGCTCAGTTTCAGCAACATCTATAAAGCTCATCTCCAAGCTCTATGGTTTTTACCCCTAAACCTCCTTCTCCCTCTCTACAACAACCATCGCTATCAATTCATTCTACCTTGCTTCTAGAGCGGTGGGCAGCAGTGTGTGTGGGCATTGACCCCTGTCAGTGTCGTAGCTATCGGCAGGGGTTAAAAAAAAGGCTAAACGTGCACATTCCTCAATATTGGTGCGTGCATTGCTCTATTAGGTCACTGTGCACAGATGTGCCCTGCTGATAACTTTATATCTAGCAACGGTAGAGGGACACAGCTGCAGAGGCATCCTCAGCAAAGTGGTAACTAGGAGCTCTAAGGTATGCTGAGCATATTGGCAGAACCATCACCAGTGCAGCACAAGGGGTTGGTCAGTGGGATTATGTGAAGGTAGTTACCATTCAGTCCCTCCAAACATTGGCATTTCTTACATAGTCAGTTACAGGAAAAAAAAATCTGTGACTAAAACCCCCTGTTATGCCCTGGCACACACTGACATTAAGGAGATGGGCAGTTTCATATCCCAGTGTGGTCTTAGCTTTAGTACTTGCCTCCTATACATACAGTAGCATTCTGACCGTTCTTCTTTTCTCCTCAGTTGTGGACAGCAGTCTCGGCGGGAAGTATCTTACCATCCCTTCCGCCTTACCCCATACATGATCCGTATACAGACAGAGGCCGATGAGGGCACTGCAGAGCAGCTGTGCTGCGTACTGTTTGCAGAACGAGTGCACTCAGGATATGAAGGTACATATAGCTGCTATTACCCGTTACTAATGACTGGTTTCATGGATAGTGATTACATTACAGAAATTCGATGAAAGATGCTGCATTCTGATCTTTGCCCTACTTTTAGTAGCTTACGGGTTCTATTTGCTGTGTAATCCTTCGTAATAATTGATCTGTACTCCTCTCTCTCAGGAAAAGCTTAAGAGTGTAATTAGAGCAGGGGTGGTCTCCATGTATCACATTAGTAGACATGTTTTTTTATATTTCCATCTGGTTATTGCTCAGTCAGGAGTAGATTTTCCTCTCATCTCTGGTACATCTTGAGCAGCAAGGCTTCTCTATCACACTGTTTTCTGCTTGATCTGAGAAAGATGTTTGCAAATCCACAACCTGGGAAAACAACCCATGATAGTGTTATCCATTGACATGCAGAGAGAGGCTTGTAATTACTTCTTGGTTTTTTTTTTTGTAAGCTGGCCCGGGCCTTGTAGACTGAATATGTTAAAACATAGACCCTAAGGTTACTGCTTTTTGTAATCTCCACTAGTAACGCAGCTGACATCCATCTTGGCTATAGATGCAGAAGAGATCTGTCAGTAGGGCATGTTGTTGAAGATAAGGAAATTGTGTTGTTTTTTGTTTTAGCTCCTCGGATCCCTGCAGATAAACGCATTTTCACGACCACACACACCCCAAGCTGCCTGTTCCAGGATGTAGATGAAAGGTGAGAAGACCACAATCCACAGCCTACATATTGTTCAACTTGCCTTCTGTACTCATGGGACTATAAATGTTGTTTTGGTATTTGCAGGGCTGTTCCATTGTTGGGTTACCTGCCCCAGGATCTGATTGGAAGTCCCATCATTCTACATCTGCATCCCAGTGACCGTCCACTCATGTTGGCTGTACACAAGAAGAGTACGTATATATTATGTTGCTCCTTTCTACCATTTATGAGGTTTACAGCCTCAGTGATTACAGGTAATGGTTTTAGGAAATGTTGGTCTAGTATCAGGATATTTTCTATGGAAACTCAAATACATTCTTCAGAAGCAGTGCGCAAACGCATATGTATTGACCATCTT
The DNA here is from genome assembly GCF_000935625.1 of Nanorana parkeri. Taxonomy (NCBI): domain Eukaryota; kingdom Metazoa; phylum Chordata; class Amphibia; order Anura; family Dicroglossidae; genus Nanorana; species Nanorana parkeri. Next base: position 377,846 of record NW_017307415.1, on the reverse strand, counting down.
CTGGTGAATGTCTATGAAATTTGTATTGTTCAAATGTACCATGGCCTGGTTGAATGATCGTGCAATGTCCATTAGTTAATCCCCTGCAGGTGCAAGGTGACTACTCTAAATGCAATTTTATTAATGTTGTGTCAGCACTGTCATACCAGCAATGGAAGTGGCATGGCAGCTGCTTTTCTGGTAGTATGAACAGGTATATTAAAAGAGAGAGAGAGAGCCAACATAAAGATATGTCACACTGATGTAGTATATTATTGTAGTTTATGCCCACAGTTACATTTTACGGATATTCTTTTTTCTTTTCTAGTTCTGCAGTGTGGAGGACAGCCCTTTGACTTCTCCCCAATACGATTCTGTACCCGCAATGGGGAATATATCACAGTCGATACCAGCTGGTCCAGTTTTATCAACCCCTGGAGTAGAAAAGTATCTTTCATCATTGGCAGGCACAAAGTCAGGATGTGAGTACAGCCTGTGCTTTCATACATTAAGGATTCTGCATGATCTGGAAAGGCTATTGGCTACCAACAGCCAGCCCACTTTGCTATTCCTAATGTTAACTTGATAGTAAAAGAGACTACTCGATGGTATGGCAAATTGTGGTGTGCACTGGAGACCAGTTGTGCCCCAGCTATTGGAAGGCCTCTGGTTGCACATAGCCATCATAAACTACGTTAACTTAACATTTGGGGAAATCCCTTAACTATATGCTTGTAACTGAATGCTCCAGTGATAAAGCAATAACTGTTTAATACACGTATGGTGCCGATCTTTGTCATTATTAGGGGTCCTGTTATTGAAGACATTTTTACTGCACCACCACACTTAGAAGACCAGTCACCGCAACATGGAATTCAAGAGCTCACAGAGCAAATACATCAGCTTCTTATGCAGGTAATCCATGTTACGCTGAATAAAATTGCTTTAATGCTATTTTATTCATTATATACCCATTTGGGTAGCTCATTGATATATCGACTTTTGTCATGTATGAAAGAGAAGTCAATTTTGACTTCTCTTTCATCGAATTTAAAATAATCAGGAGTGCGGCCACCCATTATTAGCAATATACTAAGTTTGTTTTATCCTGTACTTGATTTTCTCAGTAGTTATTCAGCATTGATTCTGATTGTTCTGCTCCAGAGGGACATTTTATGTATCTCCATATGAAATACAGGTGTAAAAATATGGCATAGAATGACAAAAACCTGTGGAAGTCATGCCAAAATTACTTTAGGTAAACATTCACAATAACATATATGTGTATATAGTGCATATATCATTTCAATACAGATTATTAATCTTGTACTGTTTATTATAACTAGCATTTGGACCTATAGTTGTATTGCATTCATTTGTTTTAAGTGCGCTGTAATTGGTCTAATAATTGGCTGACATAACCCAAACAGATCTAAATGCTTTTTATTCCAGCATTTTGTTCAATTCTTAATAGACAGTTCTGTATTATTGATATGTTTTCTGTAACAAAAGTTATCATTGGAGGTTGCATCTGAGTTTGATTTGAACCGGTGTAGCTAGAAGTCGCCTTTTTGTAATTAAAAAAAAATTGTATGAGTCTAGCATTTGAAGAGCTTGCAATTTAAATGTTATTATTAAAGGGGTAAATAGGCCTTACACTCTGTATATTGACAGTTTATCAATGCATTGTCCCATTCAGCCTGTCCATAACAGTGGCTCCAGTGGATACGGAAGTTTGGGCAGCCATGGTTCGCATGAAAACCCAATGAGTGGATCCTCGTCCAGTGACAGCAATGGGAACCTTAATGAGGATGTAAAGGAGAAACAGGTTAGTAAAATGATTAGGCTAAATGATGTGTGATGTGAAGTTGGCTGTAAACATTCAGCTTTCACGGTCCAAAGCTATTTGTTTTCTGTTTTCCTTGCTCAGCACTTGCCTTCCCACCATAGCCTATTGCTCTTTTCTTTCTTTTCTTTTTTTATGTTTCCGTTATGCAGCTCTCCCCTTTTACATCTTATTTTCTTCCCCTAAGCTATCATTTCTCTTTGTTATTCTTGTCATGTAATATATAAACATTTCAGTCATTTCCTACTTCTGGCGAGCCTCTACTTAATTCTTACCACACAGCAGAAACTGGCTGAATGCAAATTGATGCAATCAACCTGCCCCTCTTTCTGGTGTTACTATATACAAAAATCATGCATTGCATCGGACTGCATGCTGATAGGCTCATTTCCACAGTAGTGCCTGAGCATTCCTCCTCCTTGTGCTTCCCCCAACTCTTGCTGTCCTCCCACTCCCCTTGTGCGGGCACAGAGGGAATCATGGGCTCTAATCCTGGGAACAGCATGCAGCATATTTCAGACCCTGTATGAGAAGCTCACTTGTGTGAATGTGCGTAGTTCTTGAAGTATGCCTATCTTTTTTGTAGGTATGGTACAGGCTGTGTGCGTCACCAAGGGACATATGTGATATTTTGAATTGAATGATGCAGTGTCTGACTCATTGTCTTCTGTCCGATTTGATTCGCTCCAGAATGTGACATGTGCCTGGATCATACAGCATACGCAGTCTGGGTGTGTAAATTGATGTAGACTTGTTCAATAAACACTGCAGTGAGCTAAGTGTAGTAACACAGAGCAACCAACCATAATTCACTGATCTGAATTCATACTGGTACGCAGTGGATTCTAATTGATTTCTCTGAACACTGCAGTTTGTGCTGTGTTCTTTGCACTGTTTATTGAAGAAGCCTTATTGACTTATTGCTCTTACAATGGTCTGTATAAGGCTGTGCATATATGACACACAAGATTGTGTATAAAGTGCTGTGTGTTTGCTCTTGCCAGAAAACGCCATCAAGTTGTTATAAAGCTTCTGATGTTGTCTTAAACAGAGCTGAACAGGAGGGCGAGTGGCTTGGACTGCCAGTTTAATTGTTCCTTGCCCTCATGACCTGAAAGTGAACCTGTGTAGTCCACCAGCAGATTATAATGTTTCTAATCCTTCTTCTCGTTGGGTCACTGGAAGTGAAGAATAATGCCCATTACTTTCAGATAATGGGGTAACGTGACTCACTACCTTACCTTCTATGTGAGCATTCTTGAACAACCAAGCACCAATGCTGTCACATGGGGTGAGGGAAGTGTATACACCGCTGTCTGAGCTCCTACTCATGAGCTGGAGCTTGTACAGGGCATCCTCCTTTTGCTTCCGATGGCTGATGATGGTGGAATGAAGGGAAGTATAAGCTGCTGGTTCCTCCAGTGTTCAAGTGAATCTTTTGCTTTGCAATGCATGGGCAAAGCACAGGTTTACCATAAGTTGCCAAACTACATTGCCTTCCACCTACATGTACACCTACGAACATAATCAGGCCATTCAATACTACTACACTTAACATATGGGCAAAAATCACAAGCTCCTGTTACCCCTGGTCCTAAAGTCAGCAGCTGGCACTGCACCCATTCCCAACCATACCCTAGACCTTGATCGGACACAGCATCGCTTCCTGATATTGCCCTCCTCTCATGCCCAAATCACCAGCAAATATTAGTTTGGATGTATCTGGTACTGATGCTAGTATACAGATTCTTTTCTGCATATAATACTCTTCTGTGTTTTGCAGGGCAATTCCCCTGTGCACGGACTAAAGGGACAGCAGGGATCTACCAGCCTAGAAATAAAAGATCACCCGAATCTGAAGATCACCCCTGAAACAAGTATGTGAGGCCTTTTTGACTGTTTTTTAACCACAGCAAGGATATCGGCATTTGCATTTTACATGGACTGTTCTGAATAATGCAATAAAACAGAGTCGTACACATGGCGTGTAATTTACTCTTCTGGCCCACTGTATAAGGTGGAGATAGGATATGGAAAAGATGATTTCTCTGTCGTCCATTGAGGGACACAGCTTGATGATATTCAGCAGCCAAGGTGGTTATACAGCTACCTACAGGAGAAATGGACACAAGGCTCATAGAAGATGAAGGCCAGCCCCCTTGAGGTTTTAACCCTTCCCACCCTACACCTTGCCAGCGTTACAAGGGCATGGAGTGCTTCTTGGGCTTTTCATCACCAGGTCTCGGTGTTGCAGACTTATAGGGCGGCCTGGTCTTCTGCACATACCTTTTCTATGTTTTACAAGGTCAATATGCCTGCTTCTGCAGATGCTAAGTTTCGATCAAAAGGTTCTGCACCCGTTATTTAATGCCCTTGGTTTCTCTTTTTTTGTTTTACTTTTAATGTTGGGTTGATTGACCTATTTTTGTTTGGGTGTACCTGTCCCTCGGTTTTGACTGCTTTTGCTTTTGGACCCTCTCTAGGTTGCTTATCATCAAGCTATGTCCCACAATGGATAATAGAGATATTTGAGATTTATGGAAACTGTACATGAAGAACCTTTTATTTCAGGGCTTGTTTACACCAAGTGTGGAGCACAAGCGGAGCAGTTACAGAACGCATAAAAAAATGCATCCAATGGTATTTTGGGCTCTAGTTCAGACCAGAGCATTCGGTTCCAGAGCATGTGGAAAAAAATGCAGCATGCCCTATTTGTTTCTGCTCTGGAATGCACAAAAACGCATGCAAACGCGGCAAATTGCATATGCAGAAGCTCATGCAACTATGGTCCGAATTTGGTGTGAACAAACCCTCAAAGTGTTACATCATGATGTTTCTAAGAAACCCTAATAGGAGAATCAGAAGCTGTTAATGTAAATACTAATGAGAATGTTGTGACTATTAAGATTAATCGACTGCTTACAACTAACTGCAGCATCTCACTAATAGGTGTCACGGATAAAGCGAACAGTTGCAATAAAGATGTCTATAGCGAGGGCTCGGGAATGGCTGCCTGCCCTCTACAGGGTGACCCAATACCAGCAAAACAGCCTCCCTACTCTTACCAGCAGATCAGTTGCCTGGACAGTGTCATTAGGTGAGATTTAATCTGTGGCTTGAACACAACAGCAAGTAATTTCTATCAGAGATGTTCGGCATCACCTTAGAGCACTCTGACAAAACATTCAGTAATATTCTACATTTGTTCTTTTTATATTTTTGTTTTTAATGTCTAAACAATTTCAGTTTTAGAACTAAGAATCAGTTATTTTATAATTCCTTTTGTTGAAGCTAATCTCTGGAGCGAGAAAAAGGTCATCCCTTCTCTCATTATAGCCTCTCCTCCTGTCACTAAGCTCTCAGTTTTAGATGGACAGCAATGTGTAATGTAGTAGAGCCCCGATCTGCTCACATTGCTGCTGCTCCCATTTCTAATCTGAATTTTTTTGTTTTTACTATGATGGTAATCAAGGGAAGTGAAAATGACAGGTTAACATGTATGTTTTAAGCTGTATTAAATCCATGTTATTTTAAGGTGTGTGTTTGTGTGTGTGTATATATATGTATGTATGTCTCCAATGGAGAGAGAGAGAGTGAGATACATATATCTCTTTTTAAGCGGTCAAGCTGCCTGAGTCATCCTATCTGTGTAATAGGGTGACATGTATGTTCAGGTTCCTGCTGTTCATGTCAGGTAAGAGAAGAAACGTAGATGTGAATAGTGATGTGCATTTTTGTCTTTCTTTTCAATGGTTTTTAGATACCTGGAAAGCTGCAGCGTTCTATCCTCTGACGGAAATAAATTTGTGTCATCCGGCAGCATGCAAGACCAGGGAGGTAAGCAGTAGGACAGGGAAGCTACTCTGGCTTGCGCCTTTTAGACTGTGGTATAAATAGGGAATGGCTTGGCCTAATGTTCCAGTGTCTGCACTGAAAATATTGATGCAAATATCTGTGTATTTTAATTGATTTGCCTGATGGTGCCTTACAGTTCTTGACTGAGTCATCTCTCTTGCAGTCATTAATCTAAAATGCAATGAGAATTAAGGCTGTGAAATACAGCGTTTATTATTTGTCATTGTTTTTGTTTAAATAAAAAGCCAGTTATGGCGCAAATGTTGCCAGCATCGTCCCATTGACAGTTCCTGAATCTCCTTGTCTTTGCCAGATTCTGCTGCAGGTCCTGTGGTTAACCCCAAAACTGTGACAAGCTCTGCTCGCTGCCTGCAGCCATCTCTCCCTGGACCTGCCATCACCAACAACTGCCAGACTGTTCCAGGTTCTTTACCACATCCGTCCCTCACTTCCCTGCCTGTTTCTGGTGCTGCCATTACACAGCTTTCTATGGGTGCCAAGGCGGAGAGTGTGGCATCCCTGACCAGTCACTGCAGCTACAGCAGCACAATCGTACATGTGGGGGACAAGAAGCTGCAACCAGAGACAGGTACATGCTGTTTAAAGAATTCTACATGTGCTTGTTACCATCAATGTACTAATGATATGTAGGATGTTGCATTGTATGTCTGGATATTTTGGAACCCCCAATGTGAGCTAAGTCAACTTTTTAGGTTTTATCTACAGTTAATAAAAGTAAAGTTATGGTCATTGTAATATTTCTTAGATTTAGATACGAGATGAATGAACCTGGTGTAAATGTCGCTTAATGTTTTTATTTTTAATTTGATCCGTGTATATTTTGTAGTTATGTCTTTTGGGAGAGCCATATTTGCTCTTTACGTATGCTTGCTCTGCTTGTTGCTTAGATGAACCAATATGATGACTATTTTTTTCTCTTTCTTAGAATTAGAGGATGGGCCATCACATTTGGAGGTTCTGCCACCTGCACCAGCTAACACAGAGAAAGAGCCATACAAACCGCTGGGACTAACAAAGGAGGTGCTGGTGGCTCACACACAGAGAGAAGAGAACGACTTTCTCAGTGGCTTCATGGATAGCAAGAAGCTGAGTGCCTTCCAGACTAGATGTGATAGCTACATGCATGACCGTCCAGGAGGTGAGTGCTGCCTTTATATGTGTGATTACACACATCCCTTACAAGCATTGCCTGCAACCTGTGGGCTGCATAGAACTTTGCCATAAAGAAATAACAAGAGCTTACAAATGTACTAAGCTTTCATTATGATATTCAGGGTTCAAACAAGCTTCTGTAAGATTGTGTACTGGCAGATGAATGAAGCCCTTTGTTCTCGGAGGTAAGTTTGCTTAGTGATTTATGAGAATAGATGAACACAAGAGGCTCTCTGGACAGTAATGAAAAGCAGCCATTTTTAAGAAGCTTGCAGAAGTAAATGGGAGGGAAGGGGGCGTTTAACTGTCATTCTGTTTAGTCAGTTGTGTATTCAAATGTTTTCAAATATCTCTACCACACTACACAGCCAGGCAGATGACAACTTTATTACCTGGCTCAACCCTGCAGCTCCCTGTGTCACATCTGTGTCGCATCTCTACCTCCAGACCACCTTTTACACACTGAATCAACATAATTACTTCTGTACAATAGGCATCAACATTACTCAGGACACAGTAGAGCTGAACTAGGCAGTAGTAGTCTTCCTGGGTGTGCCTTGTGGCATTAGTGTAAACCAAAGGACTGGCTGAACAGATGGACTCATACTTGCTTTTTTTGTGTGGCATAGTACACACACCAGTGAAAACTGATCCACCCAAAATACCATAGTAGACATGAAGGCCCAATTTACACTTGCACTTCTGCGTTTAGAAAAGGAGTTATCTGGGAAGTATAAATAACCTGTATGCACTCCTGGTCACTTTTTCATGCATTTAGATGTTCCTGCTTCAAAGTAGGCTTAGCTGCATCTAGGTGCGTTGTGTTTAGCCGCATACGTTTTAATTGGATCCTGGAATCGGAGTTCTGTTTTCTCTAAACTCAGCTAAACTGCCTGCGCCTAAACACAGGGAAATGTTCCATTGAAAAATTATTACATGCTTTTGTATGCATTTAGAAATGTCCTCTAAGGGTCCCGTCTCACCATGTCCGGGCCAGATCTGCACACGTTTTTGCAAACGCGGTGACTTTGTGATTCGGTCCAGTGCAGGGTTTTTTTTTTGGGGGGGGGAGGGGGAGGGTAGTAATGTCATTATGCAGATTAATCTCTGAGGTCACTTCCTGCTCCGTGTCATAGCTTCTGTTGCGTTCCAGTGCAGAAAAAATGTTCACCTGCAGCATTTTTTTTTTCCTGCGCTGGAACGTACTGGACTGGTGTGAACAGAGCCCAAGAATCACATACAAATGCATTGGGATGCATTTTTGGTGCAGAAGAAAAATGTAACGTACCGCATCTGATCCGGGCATGATGTGAATGGGCCCTCTGTGTATAAACGCAGCTTTGACAATGCCAGTGTGAATGAGGCCTTACAGTCAAAATGACTATTGTACAAGTTCAGATTGTAGCAGTAACAGAACTTTTGTACTCAACAGCCTTGCGATCCCATGTTCCTCCAGGGAATGATACAGCCGTCCGCAGGAGTGGGAAGGCACGGAAGGCTAAAGTAAAACGTGTACGACCGGAATCATGGGACAGCAGCAGCTCCGGTGTCCCTGAAGCCCATCGCCCTCCTCTTCATGGGCTCAATACCACAGCTTGGTCACAGTCTGATACCTCACATGCCAGCTATCATCCCCTGCCGTATCCTATGTTGCCTGCTTATCCCATGCCTGTTTTCCCTCCTCCCCAAATCTCAGTGCCAAATGAAAGCATTCCTGGTGCCCCTTCCACCACTATCCCTATACAGCCTTTTCCTACTCCATTGCTTTCCCCCATGGTCGCTCTTGTCCTGCCTAACTATATGTACCCGCCTGGCATGGCACCCACTGTTTATCCTGGAGTAGCACCCCAGCATCCATTCCCTGCACAGCTGTCATTGTTTACTCCACAACCAACAATGACTGCTTCAAATACATTCCCCGTTCTACAGCCTACCTTCCCTGTTCCACCACCAGTATATCCACCAGCACCACATATTTTCCCTGTTCCTCAACCACCCTCTGCTCCTCAGTCTGTGCATGGCCCTTGTTCTGTGCAGCCATTCTCATACCCAGTTCCTCCAAACGAACCCAAGATGAGGGAAGGTTTCTCCCGCTCCTCCACTCCACGAGATCCTCAGTCTCCTCCTCTGTTCCAGTCTCGGTGCAGCTCACCCCTACAGCTAAATCTGTTGCAGCTAGAAGAGTCCCAGAAGACTGACCGGTCAGAGCGAGGCACAGGTGGTGCTGTGAACAGTATATTCATGCCTCAGACCCGTGAAGATCCTGAACTGGTACTTGTTCCTGTTATGTATTATATACTACCTATAACAGATGTGGAATACAAGGTTGTATAATGTGTATCTCTCTTCTGTTATCCTTCCATGTATTCAGCAATCAAGATCTCCTGCTGATGTTCACAACAGTGATGCTTTGTCCACCAGCAGTGACTTCATGGATATATTGCTGCAGGAAGACGCTTCCTCTGCAACGTTTTCTGCTTCTTCTGCCATGTCTCTAACTTCTGGATCTCATGGAAATGGCACATCTGGTAGTCACACGGGTGGGTTGCACTTCTGCTTCTGTTACAGTTCTTTAGGTTTACCTGATCATGTTTGTAGGTTTCCATTGTGACAATCATACTTTTTGTCCGTTTGCAGGGAGCAGTCAGACAAGCCACAGCAGTAAGTACTTTGGCAGTGTGGATTCCTCAGAGAACAATCAGAAAGGGAGGAGGTCAACACCATCAACTGGGGAGTCTGTTATGAAGTATGTCCTGCAAGACCCCATGTGGCTGCTAATGGCAAATGCAGATGAGAAAGTCGTGATGAGTTACCAAATCCCACTGCGGTGAGTGTTTGCAGATCCCATGCAGGCCATGCAGTATTTATGCTAAAACGTACGTTTGACCAAATCAATATTTTAGTGTCTATCACAATCACTAGATAGTCATTCAGAACTATAAGAAACTGACTCCTGCAGCAAAATCTCTGCACATACCCATTTGCTGCACCATGACATTACAGAGCTAAAGGATTCTCACTTGCCTAATACGTTCTCTGTAATGAGAGGTTTATGTGAGAGAGACATCGAATTGGGGGGTGATTTGACCTGTTGGTAAAAATCTCAGTGTTGAGTGCACAGTCCATGTAAATGATTGATACCAGGTCCTGAAACTGATTTCTGGTTGTAAATATAAGAAGCACTAATGGAGCACAAGAAGACCATGACTCCTGTAGGTTCTCGGGTTTAGTACTCGGTGTACAGAACAATCTTGCAGCCGTTTATTAGTACATTTCTGTACATCGCTGGGTGTTTTCTGACTGAAGCAGAGAACCTAAATAAACAGACTTCGGAGTGAACATTGTCACGCATTCCTTTAAGGTTTCTAAGGACCTATCTGATCTACTAATTGTTCTATAGCTGGATAATAAATCCCAGATCAGATTATACACTCCACACTTTATCTTTCTTCATGTAGTTTTCATTCTACATCATCCCCCCAATACATTTATATTCCAAACTCAGAAGACTGCTATACCTTTTTAAAATACATTTTGCCTTTAGTTTACATAGTGCTTGTTTTACTCCCTCCTGATTCTCTTATATTGAAAGATAGACAGGTGTATCAGGGTTGGGGAGTTCTGGGTGTTAGGCATCTGAATTGATCCCATGTCACTTTCCAGCCAAATGCTGAATAAACCCTTTAGACGCCCATCACACACACATTGAGCAGTGTCCATTCTGTACATGTATATTCATTTGAAAGTTATAGCAGTGTGAGTTTATCTGTGGCAAGTCAGGCCAACAGGCTTCTTGTATGTATGTATGTTGCCCTCCATGTATATATGGTGTGCTTTGTTTTTTAGTGACATGGATTCCGTCCTGCGAGAGGATAGAGATAAGCTGAAATCAATGCAGAAACATCAGCCACGCTTTACAGAGGATCAGAGAAAGGAATTGGGAGAAATACATCCGTGGATACAAAGGGGAGGACTTCCATGGGCGCTAGAGGCGACGGTACGTATTTCTGATCACTCAGTGACTCTGAAAACCTGCTACCATTGATGTGGATCGCTTCAAAATATAACAGTGTAAAAAGTGAGGGTCTCTGCACTGTACATAAAGAGAATTAAAGTCCAACATTTTTTTCCTCTTTTGAGGTCTGAGGAGGACATTTACTTCTGTACTCCTGTGGCCCACAGTTCAGAGCCGCGCTGCAGCCAGGAAAGATCCTGGCAATATTGTTGGGATCCACCTCACTGCCTGATTGACAGGTGACTCTGCCTCTCTAGAGCCAGATCCAGCTGTGCCCACCCCCTTCCCAATCTGACCCGCAAGTTAGCACTTGAGGAACGGAGAGGGGAGGGGGGAATACCTGCTGGGGTAGTGCTGACAGTTACCACTCTCTGCAGGGAGAAGCCATGAGCTAAGTGATCAGCGGTATGTGATCGCTCAGCTCTCGCTCTATAGAGCCGTCGTGTGACAACTGCAGTGTCACATGGCAGCTTTAAGTATTGGCAAGAGTATGTGCTTACTCTCCCAGTACAAAGCAGGGACACCGGCAATCCAGTAAGCATAAAGTAGAAAAGTCTTATTTATTGAAGGAAGAACGACATGTCACAAAATTGCGACAACCGTTTCGGGGTCACGCAGGATCCCCTTCCGCAAGCTATCACATGTCATAGCTTTGTACTGACGGTTGCCATCCGTCGACCACCGCAGCACCCACTTCTTCGCTTATGGAGACAGGCGGTCAGGAGTGCGATGGGTTCATGGATCTACTCTCCCAGTACTTCTCGTTTTAAGTTGTCTCGTCTTTGGAGGGTTATGGCAACCATCCTTTAAATCCTGTTTGTGGTTGCTTTATAGGGGATTATACGTGGCGATTAGGGTAACGTTCTGCATACACTATGTGCTTGTTTTATTCGTGAAATTCGTGAAAAAAATATTACCTGATGACAGTCAGGTAAGTTAAATCCAGTTTTGGATAAAGCGGGGTAGGATTAGGCCTTGTTCACATCAAGCGCGGAGCAGATCCAGACCAGAGCAGGTGCAGACCGGATCAAAACTGCGTCCAATGTATTCCTATGGTATTTTGACCTCCAGTTCACATCGCAGCGTGCAGATTCAGACCAGATCGAGAGCAGGTGAAAAAATTGCGGCAAGCCCTATTTTACCTGCTCTGGAACGCATCAAAAACGCGGCACAACCCACTGCACTGCGTGTGCAGAAACCTGACCGGATCTGCTCTGCATTTGATGTGAACAAGGCCTTAGAATCGGGTCTATATGGCTACACTGCAGAGATTTCTTCTCAAGATTTACAATGAGTGTCTTCATTGGAAGGATTTCCATCACTTCTTGGTCAGGAAATTAGTGGAAGCCTGCTGCACAGTGGCTCAGTGGTTCGCACTTCAGCACCACTGACGTTCCAGGTTTGGCCTTGACACTGTCTGCATGGAGTGTGCATGTTCTCCCTGTGCTTGTGTGGGTTTCTTCTGGGTACTACAGTTCCCAGCCACACTCCATAGACATGCTGGTAAGTTAATTGGCTCCTGTCTACATTTGCCCTAGTACGTGTGATTTGTGAGATATGGGACCTTATATTGTAAGCTCCTTGAAGGCAGATTCTGATGTGAATGAATAATATGTACAATGACAGCACTCTACCAATGCCTGCCATAGATACATACAATAAATCTCCTCCGTGGAGACTTGGCACAAATGGCTACAAGCACATGACAAAGATTCTAATCCTCACACACACACCAACTTTAAAACTGGGTTTAAAACAGTCGCGTGTGTCTGTCACAGATCTTTTCCTGCTCTAATACTCGTTTAGGGGAATTAATTAAAAGGGGCGGAGGGATTTATCAAAACTGGAGCAGACACAATGTGGAACAGTTGTCCATAGCAACCAATCAGCTTCTCTCTTTCATTTTCAAAGCTTAACTGAACATACTAAAGCAAGGTGCTAATTGGTTGCTACGGACAAATGCTCCACATTCTGTCTGCTCCAGTTTTGATAAATTCCTTCTGTGTACGGTCTAATTGGATAAATTGTGCTCAAGCAGAATCATTCTGAGGAGGGGGTTGCTCTTGTAATCATGACCAGTTTTGTGAGAACAAGGGTAGATAAAAGCTTCGTCTGTTTATTCCTGGTCTTGGGGGGATATCTAGGGGGATATTCTATTTGCACTCCATGCACTGTAATACATAGGGGGATATTCTATTTGCACTTTAATACATAGGGGGATATTCTATTTGTACTCCGTGCACTGTAATACATAGGGGGATATTCTATTTGTACTCCGTGCACTGTAATACATAGGGGGATATTCTATTTGCACTCCGTGCACTGTAATACATAGGGGGATATTCTATTTGCACTCTGTGCATTGTAATACATAGGGGGATATTCTATTTGCACTCTGTGCACTGTAATACATAGGGGGGTATTCTATTTGCACTCTGTGCACTGTAATACATAGGGGGATATTCTATTTGCACTGTAATACATAGGGGGATATTCTATTTGTACTCCGTGCACTGTAATACATAGGGGGATATTCTATTTGTACTCCGTGCACTGTAATACATAGGGGGATATTCTATTTGCACTCCATAGTAATGATGAAAGCAGATCAGTCAAATGTAAAGACATGTAGTTTGCGTCAGATTCTGGAACGTAAACAAAGTTCTGCTAGTTAATTCGCTAATCGGATTGTCCTCGGCAGAAACTATAAGTTGCTCCAGGATAAGTCTGACCTGGAAATAGCTGGGTCTGTCTGGGACATCTCCCAGTTTGGGCCGTGTATAGCCTGACCTAAGAACACTAGTGTATGGGGGAATCCAGTTGGAGGTATTTGTGTGTGCATATAGGTGGTGATGCTTGGATTATCTCCGGTATGATTGGCACCCCCCTATACTGTTAGAGGGATCAACTGGTTTCTAACAATCTGGAGAAGGTATTTGGAACTACTTTGTGTTGTCTCTTTTTATGTATACACTTTGTTGTAAGGCCCATCTGTTGTGTTGATTTTATTTTCTGTATTTATAGAACCTTGACATAGTTTGCAGGGCTTTACAGCGTACATAGAAGCAGTCACATCAGCCTCTGCCCTGTATGAGCGTACAGCCTTCTGTTCCCACTACACACGTACACGGGCCAGTTTAAAGAAGAACTCTGGGCAAAATGTTTATTAACCCTTTCAGTGAGGCTACCCCAATACTGCAAGGGTTAAGTGCTTGTTGTGGTATAGGGAGGAAAATATCAGTTATACTCACCCAACCCTTGGAGCTGGCTGGCTGTCACAGCTCTCCATCCTGCCTGTTTCTTCCTCTCCTCCAGCGATGGTATGTCCCTCGGCGTCCTCACATCCTATACACAGTGTATAGAATGTGATGACTCTGAGAACTTAGCACTGCAGAGGAGGGGTAGAGAGGCTTAAACGACTGGTCTAAGAGCAAGCCGGCTCCTAAGATCAGGTGAATATAAAATATTTTTGGGGGTTTTCTTCCTTCCTAGACCAAAACTCGTGGTAGCCGCCTCAAGGGTTCATTTAAAAAAAATCTTCTTTAATGTTCTTTGATTAAGAGGGAAGCAGGAACACCCTGAAGATTCCAGTGAAGGCACAAGGAGAACATGCATATTAATGCTTACAGTTTAATTTCAATCCTAGTGTCTCTTAACATTAAAGTCCATTGCCGGGCAAACCAAAAAAACTACATTTGCAATGAGCTAACCCTACACTGCAAGGGTTAAGTGCTTGTTTTTTCCTAGGAGACCCCCCTGATCCCCCATCTCCCTCAGAGCTACTGACCGGTCTTTGCAGCCTCTGCTGACCCTGACATCATCGCGTCTAAAGCTGGCTATACACCTATAGATTATCTGCAGATTTTCTATGGTCAGATGGAGAAAGTGACATCTCCAGATTCCTCCATCTACACTAAGCTGTGTGGGTGGAGGAATCTCCCACTGGGCCAAGCTTCAGTAATTTGCTAGTCGGCCCCGCTGCCTGTCAAAATACCTGAACAATGCCTGCATCCAATCAGATTGTTCAGGTATTTTGAGAGCTGGCGAGGGGCTCCTAGTAAAATACTGAAGCTTGGCCCAGTGGGAGATTCCTCCATCCACACAGTTTAGCGTAGATGGAGGAATCTGTTCCATCTGACCATAGAAATCCTGCAGAAAATCTATAGGTGTATGGCCAGCTTAATGCAGGATGCCGAGGGACATTCCAGCAGCTGGAGGGAGGTGAGTGCTGGCTGTCGGGAAGCAGGAATCGGGTAAGTAAATGTGCTTTGCTCCGGTCCCCTAGACATTAACAAGCACTTAACGCTTGCAGTGCAGGGGAAGCCCCACTGGAAGGGTCATTTTTCGGTTTTCCTGGAGATGGGCTTTAATGGGCTTTAATCCTTATGAAATTTTGAGCCCTGATCTACACTATACCATTTTCAAGTCCTGAGCTACTAGCCAGGCCTTAAAAGTTACTCGCCACCAGTTGCCCCACCTAACCCCTACCCTGCCCCGGACTTAACTCCGCCAGGTCAGTAAAGTAACACAGCGCAGAGGTCAGAGTGACGCACAGCGCGGAGGTCAGAATGACGCACAGCGCAGAGGTCAGAGTGACGCACAGCGCAGAGGTCAGAGTGACGCACAGTGTAAGGAAGAAAGAAAAGGGACTTACAGTGCACTTAGCTGGTATTCAGGTGCCTCTTCTTTCTCCCGG
>NW_017307415.1:334774-361848 GCF_000935625.1 Nanorana parkeri | reverse complement strand
TGCACTGTAATACATAGGGGGATATTCTATTTGTACTCCGTGCACTGTAATACATAGGGGGATATTCTATTTGTACTCCGTGCACTGTAATACATAGGGGGATATTCTATTTGTACTCCGTGCACTGTAATACATAGGGGGATATTCTATTTGCACTCCATAGTAATGATGAAAGCAGATCAGTCAAATGTAAAGACATGTAGTTTGCGTCAGATTCTGGAACGTAAACAAAGTTCTGCTAGTTAATTCGCTAATCGGATTGTCCTCGGCAGAAACTATAAGTTGCTCCAGGATAAGTCTGACCTGGAAATAGCTGGGTCTGTCTGGGACATCTCCCAGTTTGGGCCGTGTATAGCCTGACCTAAGAACACTAGTGTATGGGGGAATCCAGTTGGAGGTATTTGTGTGTGCATATAGGTGGTGATGCTTGGATTATCTCCGGTATGATTGGCACCCCCCTATACTGTTAGAGGGATCAACTGGTTTCTAACAATCTGGAGAAGGTATTTGGAACTACTTTGTGTTGTCTCTTTTTATGTATACACTTTGTTGTAAGGCCCATCTGTTGTGTTGATTTTATTTTCTGTATTTATAGAACCTTGACATAGTTTGCAGGGCTTTACAGCGTACATAGAAGCAGTCACATCAGCCTCTGCCCTGTATGAGCGTACAGCCTTCTGTTCCCACTACACACGTACACGGGCCAGTTTAAAGAAGAACTCTGGGCAAAATGTTTATTAACCCTTTCAGTGAGGCTACCCCAATACTGCAAGGGTTAAGTGCTTGTTGTGGTATAGGGAGGAAAATATCAGTTATACTCACCCAACCCTTGGAGCTGGCTGGCTGTCACAGCTCTCCATCCTGCCTGTTTCTTCCTCTCCTCCAGCGATGGTATGTCCCTCGGCGTCCTCACATCCTATACACAGTGTATAGAATGTGATGACTCTGAGAACTTAGCACTGCAGAGGAGGGGTAGAGAGGCTTAAACGACTGGTCTAAGAGCAAGCCGGCTCCTAAGATCAGGTGAATATAAAATATTTTTGGGGGTTTTCTTCCTTCCTAGACCAAAACTCGTGGTAGCCGCCTCAAGGGTTCATTTAAAAAAAATCTTCTTTAATGTTCTTTGATTAAGAGGGAAGCAGGAACACCCTGAAGATTCCAGTGAAGGCACAAGGAGAACATGCATATTAATGCTTACAGTTTAATTTCAATCCTAGTGTCTCTTAACATTAAAGTCCATTGCCGGGCAAACCAAAAAAACTACATTTGCAATGAGCTAACCCTACACTGCAAGGGTTAAGTGCTTGTTTTTTCCTAGGAGACCCCCCTGATCCCCCATCTCCCTCAGAGCTACTGACCGGTCTTTGCAGCCTCTGCTGACCCTGACATCATCGCGTCTAAAGCTGGCTATACACCTATAGATTATCTGCAGATTTTCTATGGTCAGATGGAGAAAGTGACATCTCCAGATTCCTCCATCTACACTAAGCTGTGTGGGTGGAGGAATCTCCCACTGGGCCAAGCTTCAGTAATTTGCTAGTCGGCCCCGCTGCCTGTCAAAATACCTGAACAATGCCTGCATCCAATCAGATTGTTCAGGTATTTTGAGAGCTGGCGAGGGGCTCCTAGTAAAATACTGAAGCTTGGCCCAGTGGGAGATTCCTCCATCCACACAGTTTAGCGTAGATGGAGGAATCTGTTCCATCTGACCATAGAAATCCTGCAGAAAATCTATAGGTGTATGGCCAGCTTAATGCAGGATGCCGAGGGACATTCCAGCAGCTGGAGGGAGGTGAGTGCTGGCTGTCGGGAAGCAGGAATCGGGTAAGTAAATGTGCTTTGCTCCGGTCCCCTAGACATTAACAAGCACTTAACGCTTGCAGTGCAGGGGAAGCCCCACTGGAAGGGTCATTTTTCGGTTTTCCTGGAGATGGGCTTTAATGGGCTTTAATCCTTATGAAATTTTGAGCCCTGATCTACACTATACCATTTTCAAGTCCTGAGCTACTAGCCAGGCCTTAAAAGTTACTCGCCACCAGTTGCCCCACCTAACCCCTACCCTGCCCCGGACTTAACTCCGCCAGGTCAGTAAAGTAACACAGCGCAGAGGTCAGAGTGACGCACAGCGCGGAGGTCAGAATGACGCACAGCGCAGAGGTCAGAGTGACGCACAGCGCAGAGGTCAGAGTGACGCACAGTGTAAGGAAGAAAGAAAAGGGACTTACAGTGCACTTAGCTGGTATTCAGGTGCCTCTTCTTTCTCCCGGGGGGGGGTTGGGGTGGAGGTCGGTGCAGAGTCGGTACCTTCTTTTCCCTGCTAACTTTCTGGATGGCTGGTCTCACCGTCTCTGCAGTCTTCCTCCCAGCCTGGCAGCTGAGGTGGGCGGAGAAAGCTGGAGAAGACAGCGGATGTCATCGAGGAGCGCCGCCGGCGGGACCAGAGATAGGACAGTACCACCACGGCGATCGTTCCTTTGTGTTCTCTCTTCTCATCGGCCGCTCTGTAGCTGCAGCGGCCGATGAGAAGAGAGAACAGAAGCGAGCAATTGCCGCGGCGGTAGTGTCCCATCTGGTCCCGCCGGCGGCGCTCCTCGATGAGATTCCACTCGCCCCCCCCCGCAATTTTCACTCGCCAATTGCGAGGGGGCGAGTGGAAATTTTGGGGCCTGGTGTAGATAGTGTAGGAGATTTGATCATGAAATAGTAGGATGCTTTCCAGTTCATATACAACCAGTGCAAAAAGCAGTCCAATGTTTTACCCGTGTTCGAGAGAAATTGCTTGTCTCCTTCGTCTGTCCGGGATGCTGAAGAATTAATTCCCAAAAAAAGATAACTAAAAGAGTTAAGAGTTGAGAATCTTCCCTCAGTGAATTGTAGCCGTGTTCTCTTTGAATACCCAATCGTGCAGATGAAATCCATCAACAGAAATTTGCTGATCATATGATTGGATAATTAAAGTTTATTGAGTGAAAGTTCTGAACGCCTTTAGCAAGGCTGATTATCTAGCTCTCGGCATCAAACTGCAATATATGCATTCTAGGTGGTCCTTGAAGGAAGAACTGCTATTGAATTAAAAAGTAGGATAATGGTAAGAATGAGGAGCCATTGAAGTCAATAAGGGCTTGTTCACACCACACATATGGAGTGGTGTTTAGAATAGTGCAGCTCAATTGAGCAGTCGTCCTTAAAAGAGAACTCTGGGGTAAGTGTTTTCTCCCATAGTTCTCCTAAGGATCATGGGAGGACATATACTAGCGTCCTCCCGTGACCCAAAGCTCAGTATATCGCGAGCTACAGGTCGCGGTATACTGAGACCGCCGCAGCCAGGATGCTGTCGAGATCCACCCAGCTCTAGGGATCAGTTTCATTGTCACAGGTCGGCTCTAACTATGAGGTTGAGTGATTTTCACTCACCTCATAGTTCTCCTTTTTAATAGAACATTTCATTTGTTACATTTCCTTGCTTTGCTTTTAAGGAGAGCAGTTCTTCTACAATATGTCATGGGTTTCAGATACCTATACATAAATATGTATAAACATTCTATGAAGTATTTACCGGCAGGTTTATATAGGGAAGCTTCACCTTGATTAGGTATGGACCATTCATTGGCCTCATTCAGTTCCTGGCGGTAATCCCGAGTGTGGCTCGGGGTTAATTTTCAGTACTAAAAAAATTAACCCCGAGCCACACTCTGTATTACACTGTGCGTCGCTTACCTTGTCCACGAGCCTCGATGTGTCCTCCGGCCGATGCCAACATCCGTCTTCTGGGTTCGGTCCCTTCCGAGCACCCACATCGCAGGGGGGCGCAACTGGCGGGAAATGTAAAAGTAAAACAAAAAAAACTGAGGTAATCAGACCGCCAGGGAGGTTAAAGGAAAACAGATAAAATATTATAATTGCTACACAAGTGATTTGACAATCCATTATTCCTAAAACTGACCATTCTGTTTCAATCTTCAGAGTTTCTAATGCTTTAAGGGCCCATTCACACTATTGTGGTGTGCTAGTGCATGCGGGTTAACCTGCATCATGTTAACCAGTTGACATCCGCTGCAATGGTCGGGTCTTTTCTGCCCGTGCGTGCCCGCTAGGGGGCACGCGCGAGCAGAAAAAAATTGCCGTCTGGAGACTGCAACCCGCCAATGCAGCAGTGCCGTCCGTCCGTTTTTTTTACTACGGGCGGACGGCGAGAGGTTAAGGAAACCCATTCATTTTAAAAAATGCACCAAGAATGGTGCATGTACCATTTCTGGCAGTGCACGGCAATGCACATCCGTCAGCAGGGTGTTGGGGTGCCATTCATGTGCAACACAATAATGTGAATAGGCCATAAAATGTGTCAAAATCCAAACATTGCTTTCTTGCTGTGTGCAGCCTAAAGGTGTTGTCTATTATTATTATACAGGATTTCAGTTTGCACAGCGCTTTACAATATAAGGAAGACATTACAATCACAATACAATTCAAGACAAGATGCTAAGGAGGGCCCTGCCTGTGAGGGCTTACAATCTAATGGGGAGGGGGAAGTGATACATAAGGTAGCTGTGTGGGAATGAATTGTTTGAGAAGGTGATGGTTGAGCGGTCAGGTTGAGGCGGGATAGTCTTCCTTGAAGAGATGAGTCTTAAGGGATCGCCTAAAGGCAGTTAGAGAGGGAGATAGTCGGACAGGTTGGGGTAAAGAGTTCCGGAGGATGGGAGAGACTCTAGTGAAGTCCTGAAAGCGAGCATGGGAGGAGTTGATGAGGGAGTTCGCGAGCAGGAGGTCTTTGGAGTTGAAACCATCCAAAAAGGGAAACTAGAGATTCTTCATAAAAATTCCACGGGATATTTCTAGGAAGGACTATATAATAAAACTTGTGTTCCCCATTCTGCATTGAGCCCACAACATGTGTCAACAGTTTAGCCAGAATTTTGTGTTAAAGCTGAACTCTAGGCACTAAACAGGATAAAATGTACTTTGCGTGCACCTAACGTGTTTGCAAGCTCAGTTATTACCTTGTAATGCTGTGCTGTACATAGCCTACGCATAGAGCAGAGGTGTAGGAGGGGCTCCACAAACTACAGGGGGGCGGATACCATACCAGTCACCCTGTACAATAAGAGAGCAGAACTCACTGGCTTATTACAGATGAAATGTTTCACATTGGATTACTGCACAGACCCGGAAGAAATCCACAAATCACACGAATATTCATGTAAGAATACACAAGGCTCTTGTATATAGACAATACTTGCTTATCCTAGGAGATCAGCGTTAACATGTTAGATGTCATGTTTCCTTTGTTAAACCAATGCTTATAATGAGCAGGTTATCATGTATCTTGCCATTAGAATAACTTCCATTATGTTTTATTCCAGGGTTGTGCTTTCTGCAAGGAGAAGGGTGCAGATTGTTCAGCGTACACAGAGACCTTAGAAGAGCTGGAGCTCAGTGGGATCATGGAATCGTGTGATTAATGCTGGTTATCATGACGCAGTGACCTCAAATACAGCTGGTGTATTAATTCCACTGCCTGTCACAGCTGCCATTCATTGGCCATTGCATTTCCCACCAGCTCTCAAGCTGAGAATTATCTGCCATCACATCTCTACAATTCCATGTGCTGCTTTTCTTGGTGGGAAATTTTAGTACCCATCGGGTCCTTTTTGAACTCCAAAGCTAAGCTTGGTTCCAGTTTGTCAGCATGCAGTAAATGCTGATATCTGACGTACTGTACAGTCCTATTTCATAAAACACATGAAGGATATCTCAATCTTCTCTGAAGACAAACACTGGATTATTGTTGTGCAGAACTATGCCCGTTAGAAAAAGGAATCTGTAAATGTCTTTGCCCAGTAGAAGCAGATCTGTTTTATGATCATGTATAAGCTCATTTCTAAAAAAACTATTTGAAAAAGTTTGATAATGACAGCATGTTGTATGCTTGTGGAAACCAGATGCTACCTTTTTGAGCATTTGAAGTCTTTGAAAGAGGTTTTATGAATTTGTATTAATTCCCTCAAATATATTTATTCCTTCGACTCGCTAAATGTGATTTCACAACCTACAGTACTGTCACCTTGCTTGCCTACGCTCATCCCGACATTGGATGTAACCATCACTGAAATCTTTACAATGGTTTTATCACTTCTAGTATTAGAAATATCAGGCAGCACCAATTCTATCCTTTCTGGTTACTGAACAAAGCGCCATCTACGGATGCTATATTCACTGAACGGAGAGGTCTGTAAGCTTTCTAGTATATGAATGGAGTGCCAGCTTCAGGCCTCTCCATTACTGAACAGAACATCATGTATGTGCTTTACTGAATGGAGCACCAACTACATTGTTCCCAGTTACTGAATGGAGCACCAACTACATTGTTGCCAGTTACTGAATGGAGCACCAACTACATTGTTCCCAGTTACTGAATGGAGCACCATCTACATTGTTCCCAGTTACTGAATGGAGGACCAACTACATTGTCACCAGTTACTGAATGGAGCACCATATACATAGTCACCAGTTACTGAATGGAGCGCCATATACATCATTACCAGTTACTGAATGGAGCACCAACTACATAGTTCCCAGTTACTGAATGGAGCACCAACTACATTGTTGACAGTTACTGAATGGAGCACCAACTACATTGTTCCCAGTTACTGAATGGAGCACCATCTACATTGTTCCCAGTTACTGAATGGAGCACCAACTACACCGTCACCAGTTACTGAATGGAGCACCATATATATAGTCACCAGTTACTGAATGGAGCGCCATATACATCATTACCAGTTACTGAATGGAGCACCAACTACATAGTTCCCAGTTACTGAATGGAGCACCAACTACATAGTTCCCAGTTACTGAATGGAGCACCATCTTCAGGCTTTCCAATGACTGAACAGAAGACCAGCTACATGCTTTCCAGTTACTGAATGGAGAACCCTTTACATGATTACCTGTTACTGAATGGAGTACCTTCTGCGACATGGGTAGGTAAGCTTGGCAGTCCAGCTGTTGTGAAACTACCAGTCCCATAAGGGATTGCAAGACTGACAGCCAGAGACATAATGCCATTTGTAGTCTTACTACTGAGGTGTGCCGAGGTTGCCTACCCTGCTTTAGGTGTTTTGCAGTTTCTACACCATCAGCAGGCTTTTGTGTAAATAAATAAGGGCAGAAGAGCCCTGCTCAGAAATTCAATGTCCAGAATATACAGTCCAGTTGTTGAATGATGGATTGGTACCCTGCACAGATTTCTACACCTGTTAATGCCATAGATGCAATGCTGTGTCTAAGCTGCTTGGTCCTAGGTTAGCAAAAAGACTATTTCACTATATGAAGGGGCTAAGCAATCAGTTGAGGCTGGATTCCATGCACCATACTTGCTGAACAACAGCTACCAAGTGCACCTCATCCTCATAGCTGCCTGTATGAAGACCCAAAGACTCTATGTGTAAGGTGTGTGTGTGGAAGTACAGACCACTGTGCCTGTCTATGTAATTTGTGTCAATTGATGAAGTGTGTATTATGTGCAGAAATACAGATGGTGATGTGTCATTGTAGCATAATGAATATACAGCACTGCTATGTGGAAACATGGATGAGGAGATGTGATGACTGTTAGTCACAATCTTACTGTGTCATCGGATACACTGGGTGTCTCCCGCCGTGTCCAGGGATGTGTACAAGAGATATGAGCGACGTCTCCTGTCCAAGGATGTAAACAAATGTAGCTTGGGATCTGCCCCAGTATATTCTACTACCATCGACTGTTACTTTTCCAACATGACCAAATCCTGCAATGTCATTGGTTATATTCTGTTTGTCCCTGACCTTGTTATGTCTTGTCTGTTGTTACTTGGTAGAGAAATGCCAGTAAAATAACTTTCTATTTTTCACTTGTGTCTTGAATCTTTTTGTGAAGGAGAATTGTATAGTCATGTGCACAGTGACACTTGTGAAACCTTTCCCGCAGTCCTCAAGGATGATGATGCCACAAATGTTTATTTTCCCAAAGCACCATGAGTTAAAAGAATCCTTGGCGAAAGCTTGTTGTCTGGCTGCCATTACAATCCAATGGCTGTAGCCCTTTCTAGAGGCACAGACTTGGTCTTTTGTTCTGACCGAAGTTCCTTGCTTGTTTCTGGTCAGTGTACTGGGCTCTGGCCTCATTCACTTTGTGCTCGTTAGGTAGCAAAGTAGTGATGGGGAAAACTGCCTCTATTACCCCCCAAAAAAGGCAACTTCTTTTTCTGCTTCTAAAGTGTTGTATCTGTGTTTTTTTTTTTCCACGCCTTTTGAGTGAGTGTTGTCTGCTCAGCTCAAATCCTGACTTAATAATAAGGCCCAGCAACAGTTCCTGTCCCCTGGTGACACCGGCCCTTTTAACGGGATTATAGTTGTCATCCAGGGCTGCTCATCCCCGCTCCTAAGTCACAAGTCAGCATGCCAATGCTTTCCTGACCAGCATTACAATGGCGCTTACTTGCTGGAGTATCCAGAAGAGCCTCCATAGTGGAGACTGGGTAGCAGGATTGTCAATCTCGGGTATTGTGCTCATATTTGACGTGTGCACTTGTGCCGATGAGCTATGGTCGCTGGGATATGTTGTCTGAGCATCCCGGTCAGGTGTGAGATACAGGGCAGCCATCAGGGGGGTACGGCCGATACTCATGTAAGGGCCCCAGGCAGCCTGGGGGGCCCGCCCAGGTCCCTTTACATGACTATTGGTCGACGGTGAAGGGCGAGGAGGCGGAGGACTGGCCCTAGCAGCGCAGGGCCACAGCATTGCCGCTCCAGCAGCTTCGAGACAAGCTGGGGCCCCATCAGCGATGCTGCTTGTCTGATGTCGTACTGGTTAGTGACGTCACTTCTGGCCTGTCCGGCTGCAGACGAGGCCACGTGTGCGGGTAAGAGTAGCTAGGAAGGAAAGGAGAGAGGGGAGGGATGCAGCCCTGACCAGCCCACCTGAGACCCCTTCAGAGCCCACCACAGACAGTCTCAGATGGGCTATGCAGCATCTATGGTGGGCTCTGCAGAGTCACTCTCAGGTGGGCCCTGCGTCCAGCGCGTCACTAAGCCCTGCGTCCAGCGCATCACTAAGCCCGTGTCCAGCGCATCACTAAGCCCGTGTCCAGCGCATCACTAAGCCCATGACCAGCGCATCACTAAGCCGTGTCCAGCGGCGGGGGCCCGACCTAAAGCCGTGTAAGGGGCCCCAAAA
The DNA here is from genome assembly GCF_000935625.1 of Nanorana parkeri. NCBI lineage: Eukaryota > Metazoa > Chordata > Amphibia > Anura > Dicroglossidae > Nanorana > Nanorana parkeri. The sequence goes on along the minus strand of NW_017307415.1, from coordinate 352,631 downwards.
TTTCTGAAGGCTGCCCTGGTGAGGTATGTAATCTGCACCTATGGCTTGAGGGTGGGTGCACAAAAAATGGAAGCACAGCTTTTCAGGTTCACAGAGGTAAGAGTTGAGAAGCTAAAAATTCATAATTGCACTAGGATTATTTGTAAACTGTTAGGTGATTCATCTATGGGGGAACTATTTGCAATATTACTTGTAAAATTTGTATTTTAATACAAAGTGCACTTATCCGGCTGTCTGTGTCCCCTGCTAAAGCTGTAGAGGAGCGGTGCTTTATTCCTATGTCAGGCTGTGTGTTCATAAATAGAATTGTTTAAAATAAGAGCCCTGTTTGGTCTCTCATAGAGGGCAGTCATTCCGTTTTTGGAGCTTGTAATGTAGGAGAGAGTAGTGATCAGCCCGCTCTTCACAGCACCATTTTACTTTCTCCTTCTGCTATACGTTTTGTGAATGAACCCTATGATGTGATCATGTCATTCATCTGTATGAATGCACAGAACATCTCTCCTCTGGCAGCATACATAGTAAGTGAACACCCCATGCTCTCCAGGAAGTGGACACTGCTAGTCTGTTTAATCATTGTTTTAATGGTAACCTTTCCTGAAAGAAACATAGAAGCTGCCTTACAGACCTCTCATTCTACTGGACACTGCTAAAGTATTGAAGGCAGAGATTTGGCAAAACAGCCACGCGACTAGCATTTTCAGAGGCATGTTGGCATTTGCAGGCAAAAGTTAAATACAAATCCTGTGATTTAATGATTTAAAAACGCAATGTAATGTGTCGGTATGACCACCAGAGGGTGCTGCACTCCTTATCGAAATACAATTGTTCGTTGCTCTATGTATGGATTTCCAGGTTCATAGCCATTGAACGCTGGAATAAGGTTGGAGGACCTATAAACTCAACACAGTTGGTAATCAAAAAGAAATGGCAGCAGGACGGTGACATCATTTTTATCTCACAGCAATGTACTGCGCTTCTGGTAAGCCCCTTCCTCTTAAGCACCTTTTTATATAGTTATACAAAGGTTTCCCCCTCTTATATCTAAAATGATCACAAATCAGGAAGTTATTAAGGAAGTCTACTTTGTAGAACCCAAAGAGGTCACAGTGCTTTTTTCTGTATTAGAAGAGGAACATTAAGGGCAGGTTCACACCACAAAGGCTGCGTTCCAGAGCGTTAGGCCTCTGGAACGCAAGCCGGCCAGCTCCCTGCCCGCACCGGGAACGCAGGCACATTAGTGCTTGCGTTCCGGTCCAGTGCGATCTGCAAAAATAGTGCTTGCAGTATTTTTGCAGATTTGCACTTGACTGAAACACAGGCACTAATGTGTCTGCATGCAGGGGGCGTGGCTACGGTGCCAGTGACTTCAATGCACTGTCACGCCCCCTCCAGTTCCGGTCGGCTTGCGTTCCTGAGGCTGAACAATCTGGAACTAAGCCTTTGTGGTGTGAACCGGCCCTCAAGTGTATTTTTAAGCTTTCTTTAGTTTTGAAAAGAGAAGGGGGACAGTTGCCACAAGAAGATGTATCCCCATTGGAGACATTTCCATTCACCTCCTGTTCCAGTGTAACAATTCAGATTTCCCATCACTTCCAGTTGCTGTTGCACACCAGGACTAACAGACAATGTGAATCTCAGCAGAGACGTACAGCGTTGTTCCCAAAAGGGTGAATCGTTTGGAGAAGACAGGAGAAGTGACCAATCTAGGACAATAAATGTAACAAGTATAGAAAAGAAATGATCCTCTGATTTTAAAAACATGAAGAGCGGGGTTGATTAAGTTTATATTAAGTGATCTAAGCAGTTTACTTTGAAAAATTTACGTATATTGTTGAATGTTCACTTGGCTTAGTGAATGAAGTAAAGCTACTTTGAATCCCAATAATAAAGCTGAACTCTGGTCACAAAAGCTTTCATTCCAGTATGTTTCACCTCATTGCTTGGAGTATCTAGGTCTTCTCCTAGATACTGCTAGTCCAGAGTTATTCCTTCGTGAGACAAACTCCTAAGTCTCAACTCCCCTGTTCAAACGCTGCAGTCCAGGACTTGGCCATCTCTGCTTTTACATGAGAGTTCTGGGTTTGATGGTAGCCTCCTTCAAGGCAGCCCCATAAACAGTTCCACTACAGACCTCTGCAAATCAACATTCTGGTTGTGTGAGACGAGAAGCCACATTCTCTGAATTATAAAGTGTGTCTGACACCTATGACCAGGTTATACCTGGCCTAATGGTGCACAAATCCAGCCCTGTACCCGGGGCAAATCCTTCCTTCCATCACAATGGATGCCAGCCTGACAGGCTGGGAAGGATACCCTATTGGAGGAGGGGACTTGGTCACCAGAGGAGGCTTGTCTCTCGATTATCATTTTGGTGCTACGAGCGATTTAGTTGGTCTTTGAACGCTAGACCTCTGGACCTCATGATCACCTGATTCGGATTCTGTAGGACAAAGCCACAGCAGTGGCATACATCAACCAATCAGGGAGCAACCAGAAGGTTCACGGCTGAAAAAGAAGCCAACCTGATCCTGACATGGTTGAAATATTACTTCCCAGCTCTGACTGTTCACATTCCAAGTGTTTAAAATTTTCAGGCCAAGGGTGAGATTGTACAGGTGGTTGTGTGCGACTTTAAACATTATTGCTATATGGCTGTCAGGAGTAGAGTGTATTCACCACGTTAATAACCTGGCTTTTTTATTTTACTGAACAAGAGGTAAAGCATTCTTCACAGTCATTATCCCCCAGGTCTGCGGTAATAGGTTTCTGTCACAGGCCTTGTTCAGTGGTACTGTGAGGGTACCTAGAGTCATTAGGGTTGATTTAGTAAAGAACTACGCATACTTACTTAGCTTAGTGAATAAAATGAAGCTGTGCTCTTCAATCATCCAATCAAACATCTAGATTTTTTTTTTTAAGCCCCTTTCAAGGCAAAATCTATACACCCGTCCACCCACCCTGTTTAGTCAGCCCTGCAAAGGTGTTTTTTTTTTGGTGGGGCGTTTCTACTTACCTGGTGAGACAAGATATACTGGCCTAAGTCCTCCTTTCAGGTCCCTCACTCTTGCCCTTACTGGGTGCTTGGGGCCACACGTATCCATGCAGGCATGAATCTTGACTGTGCCATGTATAGATCTGTCTTACATGACTCCCATGGCTATATGTTGATGCATTTTGTTACCACCCCCTGACAATACTGCTGACGACAGCTGCTGTTGACCTATATATTATTATTATACAGGATTTATATAGCGCCAACACTTTGGACAGCACTTTACAAAATGGAGGGCCCTCCTCGTGAGAGCAAGTAATACAAAAGGCAATAACTGTGGAATGATTTAATAGAAGGAGTGAATGGACAGTTATACCGAGGTGGAAACGACTTCCCTGAAGAGATGAGTTTTCAAGGCTTGCCGGAAGGTGGACCGAGTAGTAGATGAACAGACAGAGTGGGGTAGGGAGTTCCAGATCTGGAGCGGTCCTGGAGGTGAGCATGCGAGGCGGTGACAAAAGAGCTGGAGAACAGGAGGTCTTGGGAGGAGCAAAGAGGGCTGTTTGGGTGGTATTTTGGGATAAGGTTGGTGATGTAGGTTGGGGCAGAGTTGTAGATTGCTTTGTATGTTGTTAATATTTTGACTTTTATTTGTTGGGCAAATGGGAGCCAGTGCCAGGATTGGCAGAGAGGAGCGGCAGACACTGAACGGTTGGTAAGGTGGATGAGTCTGGCAGCAGCATTTATGATAGACTGAAGGGGGGGTAGGCCAATGAGGAGGGAGCTACAGCAGTGGAGGTGAGATATTACAAGGGAGTGAATTAGAAGCTTTGCGGTGTCATTTGTTAAAAACGGGTGAATTTTGGAAATGTTACAGAGATTGAGTCAGCAAGATTTACATAGTGATTGGACGTGGGGCTGAAAGGGGAGCTCAGAATCAAGGATTACACCGAGCACCCTGGCTTGATGGGAGGGGTTGATCACGCTGTTGAGAAGTCAGGGGAGAGGACCTGGAGCGGAGGAAATATTATAAGCTCCGTTTTGGACAGATTAAAGCTGGCCATACACCTATAGATTATCTGCAGATTTTCTATGATCAGATGGAAAAAGTGCAACAGATTCCTCCATCTATGCTAAACTGTGTGTATAGAGGAATCTCCCACTGGGCCAATCTTCAGTATCTTGTTAGTCGGCCCCACTGGCTGTCAAAATACCTGAACAATCTGATTGGATGCTGGCATTGTTCAGAGAGCCTATGGGGCCTACTAGCAAGATACTGAAGCTTGGCCCAGTGGGAGATTCCTCCATTCACACAGTTTAGCACTTGTTCCATCTGACCATAGAAAATCTGCAGATAATCTATAGGTGTATGGCCAGCTTTAGCTTGAGGAAGTGGAGTGACATCCATGTTGAGATGTCAGTGAGTAGATTAGTGATGCGTGAGGAGATAGATACATTGGAAGCATTCATTTCAGTAAGTTCTACATCAAACTTTGCTATGGATGCTAAAAAGAATTCATGTTGTGCCCCGATTCCCCTCCAAACTTGGCTTTATTATTCACCAATGTTGCCTTTTCAAGTATCAGCAATTGTTGTGACTATGGCCAACATCAGAATATGTCCATTTAATTCAATAGTAATGCTTTTCCCATACTGGCCATTTGACCCGCACCAGTCTCTGCAGTGGGGGTTGTCCGTGCAGCAGGCTCTCCAGCAAATATTTGAAAGGCATTAGCAATCCAGACACACTTTGCAGCACTCATGCAGCCTCATGTCAGGTGTCTGTGTTGCGTGTTACATGCAGGACATCTGCTGTACTCTCCAGCAGATGTGGGCTCTTGTTTGGGACAGGGCAAGCGTGAAATGCAGTCTAAGAGCACAACACATACTCTGTCTCTTCCCATCTCCAGGAAGATTTAACCCATGAAAACACTTCTCATTTATTCCTAGAAATATTTCTAATTGGCACTATGCTGAGAAAGAAGGGAAATATTGTACATTGTACGATGAAGAATACATTACTTTATTCAGTAGAAACTATTACACTATTGTACTAATGTAACCATAATGGTTCCTGGTATAGTCATTAATCAGATCATGGCTCTTGGTCTGGTGGAATCTCCTGGAATCCCACAATCCAGTACTCCTATTATGATTCTTAATAGGAAGTCATGGTATAGGCTGAACTGTGAAGACCGGAGGAGAGCTGATCCTTCAACGTTGACCATTGTAGAAGATTGTTTGTAGAGCCAAAAAAAAAAAAAGGTGAACTGCCATGAACTAGAATCCCTGTCTGGGTTTTACTGCTGCCTGAGTCTACCATCATACCCTCCGCACTCCTCTCCTACACATGCTGCACACTGTTATACTATCCACACGCCTTTCCTATACATACTGCCCCCTAATACCCCCCACACTTCTCGCTTGCACATACTGGCTGCTGTCATAATCTCCACACTGCTCTCCTGTGTGTATAATATATATATATATATAATCTGTGTTTGTGTGTATATATAAATAAAAAATGCCCCCTCAATAGCCTCCGCACTCCTCTTCAAATACCGATGGTACTCATCCCTGGGACTGTTACTATAAAAACAAGTAGGAAACTCTTCACACCTATGATTTACTAAAAAGTGAAGTGAGGTTAACCTGTCTGACCAGATATTTCTAAACTTTGAAGGGAATTGCTTTTCTTGAATTTACACCACAGGACACAGGGAGATAATTCTGGGAGCAATGGGTTATGCAGCTACCTTCAGGTGATTGGACACTGGCAAATCAAAAGTATAAAGGGCAGCCCTGTATAACCCCTTCTCACTCCCACCCTGCCCCAGTTTTATTGTGCTTACTAGCAAATATTCCCTAAGTTGCTCACAGCCACTGTGGCACCTCTCAGCTGGAATGGTTTTCTGCTCAACAGCGCTTTGGTGGACCATACCTGGACCCCGCCAGAAGGAAAATGTGGGACCAGCCTGTAATGTGTTCAGAGCTTTGGATCCTTGCATGGCACATTCACCAGGGTACTTTGTACAGTTACTGCAGGGTGCCATACAGGTCCTGGGCCATGGTCCATTGTGGTGGAGCCCTGCCGTCCCTGAAGATCCTTTTTTGGGGGTATGCCCACTGGGATGGCAAAGATGGATTATGTCTCCTTTAGATGGATTATGTCTCCTTTAGAATGCTGTGGCTCTTGTGTAATCTCCGCTACAAAAGGGTCAGGCAAACCAGGGCTAATCCCTGCAAAGAGGTTGCCCAGTGTAGCAGCCTCTGTCCCTGCAAGGGTTAACCTGGAGCTTGTGGGGGGGACTTCTGCCCCTCTTTTTGGTGCCATTTGTACAGCTTCCATAAGCGGTATGTGGAGCTTCATTGTGCCTGCACAATGGGGTACTGCACTGTGCATACACCAACCATTTTCCTTCTCCTGGCACGTGCTAAGGAGGGGTTATGCAATGGGTTGAAGGGTAAATGCATCATTCTTCGGTTTTCCCTATTAAGAAAACAGGATTTTTGCCTTACCTGTAAAATCTGTTTCATGTACCTCACAGGACCCTCCCCTCCTGTATTCCGTGATCCATTCTTGTACTGCTTGCTGCAAAACTGAGGCTGGAAGTGGAGGGGGGTAATGATTAATTTGCCAGTGTCCAATCACAGTATGGCAGCGTCATAATTCAGTGCCCTCAAAACCAATTCCTTCTGTCCTGTGATGTATCCCAAGAAATGGATTTTACAGGTAAGACAAAAATCCTGTAATTGTTCAAGTTTCAGTAAATTAGACCCCATATAGAGTCAAGTGAAAAAGTAGATGCACATCATGGACATTGTTAACTTCAACTAATTTGCATTCAGTATTTTTTTTTAATTTTCACTCAAATGTTAAAATCTGTATTTTTTGCTAGAAAATTGCTTAAAACCCGAGAACACATATATTTTCTGAAAGCGGAGGCCCTGTAGAGTATAATGGTGGCAGTGGCAATTTTTTATACAATAATGATCTCAAGCACATTAGTAAATCCACCAAGGAATGGCTCAGGAAGAAGAAATGAAGGGTTATGAACTGGTCTAGTCAAAGCTACGATTTGAATCCCATTAAAATGTTGTGGGTGAATTTGAAAGGGGTAGTTCATGCATGAAAACCTACAAACACCTTGCAACTGAAGGAGTTTTGCATAGAACAGTGGTAAAACAAAAGTCAACAATTTCCATGGGGTGTACTTGGTTCTCACATGACTGTATGTGTCTGGACATATACACTGAGTGGCCAGATTATTATGACCACCTGACGTTTGTAGGCTAATTAGCTATAATTTCGCGCTGAAGTTGCTAGAGGGCCAGGCCATTATAAATAGGGAAGCAGGTTGTTTACCACGACAGTAGAAGTGATGTTTTTCTGAAGATACGGGTAAACAACGCGATTTAACAGCCTTTGAACGTGGGATGATTGTTGGCACTCTGAGCCATGGAGTGAGTATCAGCAAAACAGCAGAATTCGTTAAATGTTCAAGAGCAGCTGTTGTTAAAGTGTTTAAAGACTGGACTGTCAGCCGAAAATCTGGGTCTGAACGTGCGAATTGTGGCCGTCAGTGACTAGTCAATGTTAGGGCAGAACGGAGAGTGGCAAGACTGGTACAAGACAACAGAAGTGCAACAGTGCAGTGTCAGATTCCTCGCATCACCTTTCAACATCTCGTGGAGTCACGAGGCGGCCCAACAAAGTTATCTCGTGGCCCAACGAAGTACTGATGGGGTGGTCATAATAATCTGGCCACTCAGTGTATAAGGTACCTTACAGTAGGTAGGTACACATCTGCGTGGAAGAATATTAATACAGTGTAGTGTAGTTAAGTATAGTGTATTTTCAGTAACACAGTAAAGTGGTCAGGTCATGTCTACATGGAAACCTGCCGCCTAGCACCTATGAGTGCGGTTCGCTGAGCTTCACCCAAGACTTTTCATGGCTGAGATAATACCAGATAAATAAATCTAATGTTCCTGCGAACATCCATGTAGAGTAGGGATGCGCCGATACCGAGTTTTTGGGCGAGTAATGGTACTCACCCAAATACTCCTGATACTTATTCCGATACCAGAACTTCCGTTACCGGCTGTTCTCACAAGCTCCAGGTCCAAAAATCTCATGGACCAACGTGCAAGCACACTGCAGATCAGGGGCTCCAAGTCCAGGAATCTTACGGACTACCACGCATGAGCCAGTCCAGACATCTCATGGCTACTACGCATGCGTGGATCCATGCTCCCTCATCGCCAGGGAGCATGGAACCGGCTTCCCAGCTAATCAGGAAGCTGGGCAGTGAGTCATAACACGCCGCCCGGCTTCCCTAATGGTAATATCGGTATCGGCGATTACCGGGAAAAAAAATATCAGTACTCGTACTCAATACCGAAAAAACGGTATCAGTGCATCCCTATCCCTATTGTAGAGGATGCAATGAGCATCGGTTCAGTTGAAAATCTGCAATGTGCAATATTTCAGCCCAACAATGCCTGGCAGAAAAAACTTCCATGTGACCAATGCCATGACCCAATACTCAGGCAATGTTAGTAATAGTGGTAACAAAGCCTGCTCAGATAGTCTGGTAAAGTATAAGAATTGCCTAAATCCTCATATTCTATAATCGTGGATGCAAGAGAATATTACTAAGTAGGACCCTACAGGGAGAAAATCGGCATTCCTGAGCTTGTTTATCTCTTTGGAGCCTTGCGTCTGCCTGATCTGCTGTACAATCTGCTGTATAATTAATTTGATGTTGATCAAAGAAACAAAACTTTCTTTTTAGAGCTTTGCACATTACCATCCTCAGCATCTGGTGTCAGGCCTGGCAGCTGCTGCTCTCTTATGGGAGAGGAGCGTAGACTCAAATCCCAGCTGCTTTGTGCTGGCCATAGAGAGCCACATGAAATGTTGTGAAGGGTTTCAGGAGGAGAGGCTCATTGTTTGGCAGAGAGGGCCAGGTGATAGGAGCAGAGGGCATGTCTGTGTCTCGGCAAAGGATCGTACTGCTCTCTGCATCTATTGATGATGTAACACGCCTGCTAACAAGTGTGACAATGTTGGGACAAGAGCTGCAGCCCTTGTTTATTACTTCCCTTTTCTATTCTTCAATGATTCCAACGGCACAATGTACCCAGCTGAGGTATGTCTGCTTTTCTGATCTCGTGCTTATGAGACATCTTGTTTTTCGGGTGCTTTGCTGTCCAGCTTGGCAGATTAGACAGATGGCCCTTCCACTGTTAAATTTATTTTGACTTATATAATGAGGTAAATTTATTGTAGAACCTGATACATTTCAACATGTAGTACAACTGGCTGATGGGGCAGTGGCAAGAGGACACCTTTAGCGCTACTATTTAAAAAAAAAAAAGTTATTGGTGCTCTTTTAAACATTTGTGTTCTATTGCGTTACATGGCAGCATACCATCACACAGTTGCAATGGCTGATCATTTTTTGGACACTGCATAGGGCATGTTAGCATAGCATCCCTCACCCTAGTATGGTAAAAACTGGTACAGGACCAATTCTCATGTGCTAGTCAAATGGCAGCTGGTAAGTGATGTCTGTAGGGAATGCAGTCACTATTCTCAGAATAATCAAACAGTAAAACCAGATGTTTATGTAGCGCTCACCCCCGAAGGAGCCGCTGAATATGAAATAGGGTTCTCCTACCTGTTGGTTCCAGCTACCGGTCCCCTTTGATCAGCAACAGCACACCGACACTCATGGACAGAATGGCTCGAGTCTTAGGGTTCTTTTTGGGTTATTTATTTGCAAGTTCAATAGGAGAGAGAGGGTTTAGGATCTGTAGGATGCCCTTGGAAATACTTCGGAGGACAGCTTTCTCCCTTAGCAACAGCTAAGGCTGGAATCACTGTGATCTGGTCCCAGGGACCAATAGTAGTAACAATACTGCGAACAGGTACCTGGAATAGGGTGAGGGATCTCCCTTGTGGGGTCCCAGACGGATGCTCGCACCAGCTCCTCTGCGGTACCCCTCAACAAGCAGACTCTCCCTCCGACCCAGCTTCCATCAGGTATTTTCCTCTTCAGGATCTGGAATCTCTGTGCCCTCAGCATCTGCAACTGCCAAGGAGCACTCCAGGTTAGTGGTAGTATCTTCTTAGAATAAGGCACCCATCACCTGCCACGTGTATGGGCCCAGCAAAGTATCAGTGTATCCTAGGCCTCTAGGCCCCTCAGCACCTGCCATGTGCTGAGGCCCAGGCCAGTTTCCTGCATCTCCACAGACCTCCTAGGGCAAGGTCCCTAGGGGGAAGAGACCTCTGCACAGTGTCCCCAGACCTTTTATTACCTGCCTTCAACAATGCCTCTAAGTCATCCTACTCAGGGATTGGCTAGGGTCATGGGGAAAACCATAATCTGAGGATGGATCCTCCTTCCCTGCTAAGGCTCCCTTTTCCTTAGCAACAGGAGGAGCAATCAATCCAGCAGATTCAGGGACACCTATAGAATGCAGAGCTCTGTATAATCAGTATCTAGACTGGTTACAGTCCAGGTATCTCTAAATTGAATAGCGGCATTTTAGAGGGCGCTACATTTATAATACATTATTTCAGCTGTTTAGAGATGGATTCTAATTTGTAATAAATGTGGAGGTTACCACTGGGCTGGAGGTTCCCTTTACAGAAACACATATGGGGCTGGTTGGGTGAGGGGGGTCTTGTTTTAGCCTCTTTAGGTCACAATTACCCACGATCCTTTAAGGTTTAATCAGGGGCGTAACAATAAATCACAGGGCCCCATAGCAAAATTATGTATGGGGCCCAGTGATTTCTAGTTACGCCCCTTGCACAGCCCACCTGACATCCCAAACAGCCCACCTGAGAGTGACCCTGCAGAGCCCACCATAGACTCTCTATGACAGGCTCTGCAGGGTCTCAGGTGGGCTGGTTACACCCCTCCACACCTCTTACCTGTCAGCCTCCTCTACCTCCAGGCCCCGCCTCCTCCTCCACAGTCACTGGTGGGCTCGCCTGATCCTCCGTCGCTGGGCCCCACCTCCTCCTCTGCTGCCGCCACCGGGCCTCCGCCTCCTCCTACAGATAAACTACACTGCCTAGCCAAAAAAAGTCCCTCTAATATAACAAACACTCTATTATTTAATTGGACCGCGTTTAGCTTTGATTTCGGCACTCATTCGCCGTGGCATGGTTACAATAAGCTTGTGCAATGTCACAACATTTATTTCCATCCAGAGTTTCATACATTTTTCACCAAGATCTTGTAAAGATGATGGGAGAGTTGGACCACTGCATAAATGCTTCTCCAGCACATCCCAAAGATTCTCAATGGGGTTAAGGTCTGGACTCTGTGCGGGCCAATCCATGTGGGAAAATTATGTCTCATGCTCCTTGAACCACTCTTTCACAACGTGAGCCCGATGAATCCTGGCATTGTAATCTTGGAATATGCCCAATGTGCCATCACGGAGGAAAAAATCCATTGATGGAAAACCCTGGTCATTCAGAAGACTTTGTACAATGTTACCTAATAAGAATTATCCTGACCAGTCACACGGAGTGTGTAATACACTCCAGATACACATTGTGACAGGAAAATACTTGGTTTACTCTGTTAAACGTGTTCTGTATTGTTTAATATGCTGGACATAGTACAAAACATCTTTCTAACTTTAAAGGAAAGTCATAAGGACTGCAATATGGGAGCTGTCATTGCTGACTTGCATTTGAATGTGTGAGTTCTGGGGCTGTTATCCTGATACTAACTCCACTAACTAGTGAATCACTGGCTTGCAACCTGCAAAGTCTCTTGCAACCAGCAAGTCTCTTTTGCAAAACAAATTCTCTTTGCAGTCTTTTTTTGTGTGTATGTATGCAGCAGGTGTCATGCAGTATACATCCTGGCTCATTCCTGGCATGTCAAGAATAGAGCCGCATCCTGGAAGATCTCGTTCTGTGCACATGCGCAGGAAGTACATTTTCGGGTTGTCCAATAGCCAATGAGGAGTGCTGCAGAGGTGGAGGAGAGGTCAGAGATGTCGAACAAAGCAGCAATCACAGCCCTAACTGTTCACCATTGGAGGAGACTACACAGAGTGCCATACTATTGCACATTATGGCAAATGCCCACCCACTACGATGCAGACTTGAATGAACCTGGGCTCACTCTAGGTCTCCTAGAGACTGCTGTAACAAGAACATAAAGCTGTTTACTTGTATGGCCATATACCTAGTAGAGCTACTAATATACAAATAGCATTTTTGTTCCCTCCTGTATCTCGCCATTGTTCCATCCTTGTGGTACACAGGCTTGCTCACCAGTTGTGGTGCTATGATTAATTTCAGTTGCTATTTGAATACTGAAGCTCTTTAGGCTTTGGGCTACTGGGAAGCTTCACATTGTATGTGAGAATATATGCTTGCACCTGTAAGTGACTAATGTACATATCAGCCTGCAGTTTAGAATATTTAGGGTGAACACTGGTAAAAACAAGTCAACAATGAAAACTCCTATATCTAGATCTAAACTGTCACTTGTACTAAAATGGAGATCTCTAACCAAAACAATTGTTTTAGTTTGAATAAACTAGGGAATGGTCAGAACTCCTGTGAGGATTTTTCCTGTCTATGCTTACTGGGAATATTTCCCTTTACTTCCTGGACTGGAAATGCAACAGAAAGTGAAAGCAAATGTTTTCCAGAGTGAGGTGAACAGTTGCCCCAGGAAAAGATACCCTCACTGGAGGATTTCCCCTCATCTCAAACCCTTTGAGGATGAAACTATCTTTTGTGGACTAAAGAACCCCTGTCCATGGTACTGAAAGTCAAATGGAGACATAACAGATGTTATGATTATTTAAAGTGACACTAAACTCATGAGGTATATCTTCATTCAAGTACCTGAACTATTAACAGAAATGTATCTTATTTGTGCTTCCGTGATGGACTACAATCTCAATACAAAATAGTAAACTAAACATGAGATTGTAGTCCATCACAGGAGGGAGCTTGGAGCGGTGACTACTTTACAACACACACAGGGACCATGGGGAACAAAAGTAGCCACCCTCCAGAAGGAAGGACAGTGTCCGCACCAATTCAGAGATGATCTGAGGATTTACAGCTGAGTGATACACAAATCAGATACATTTCTGGTAATAGTTAAGGTACTTGCATGCATTTTTATGAACTCCTGAGTTTAGTGTCACTTTAATATCAATATTCCAAATCTGGAAGTAACTATACCTGTCTTCTTGGTGTGTACCTCTGAGTATGTAAAACATGAAAATGTAATTTAAAATGCATACTAAGCCCATGCAGGTGCTAGCATGTCACATAGCAAGGGTAGTCACACTCGCATACCTTCCAGATGTGGGGAGTCTTGCAATAGGATTTGTAGTTTGACTGCAGCTGGAGGGGCCATCATTTGGCTACTCCTGACATTATTCTTTTAAAAGAGCAAAAGAACTCCAAAAACTGGAATGCTCTAATATGTGAATAGTGACCACCTTCTATGGTCGCCAGCTCTGGACCACCCCTCCCCACTTACTGCACCTTACTATTGGTCAGTGATGCCTCAATCACATTAAAGCTGAACTCCAGGCAGAAGAAAAAGACACCAATTACTGAAGCTCTTTATTTAGTAATACATCTTTAAAGATACTGTATTTTCTTTAAATGCAAGCAGTGTAAGTACCAGCACTTGACCTGGTATCAGTAAACAGATTGGAACGACATAGGGAGCTTAACTAAATGCCCAATGTCTACTTTAACTAGCTAGATTCAACCTGATGTGTGTATTCTGGTGACAGGGTCTCTTTAACCTAGAAAAAGGAGCAGAAGCATTTGCGATGCTCCTGCAGTGGGAATGTGTCAGCCTGTCTCTTCTATAAACAATAAATGTTCTGCGCCAATAATCATAAAGTGACATTAAACCCTCAGATTTTTTAACATAAACCAATACTGTAATGTGCGCCTTACTGTAATCCATGGTAGTTTCCCTTCTCTTTGCTGCTCTTCCTTTTAAATCCTCATGTCTTCTCATGCTTGGGGAGAACTTCCCTTTTCAGCTCAGGGCCTCTTCCTGTTGTGCTGGCTCAGGTTACAAGCCTATAGAAACCTATACACAGACACCGTGTATCCATTCCTGAGACAAGGCAGTCTGCTGCAAAACAGAAGTTCTGCAGAGCATGAGAACAGATACAGATTTAAAAGGAAGAGCAGCAAAGAGAAGGGAAACAACCATGGATTACAGTAAGGCACACATTACACTATTGTTTTATGTTAAAAAATCTGAGGGTTTAATGTCACTTTAAGGCTACCAGGCACTAATAATACACCCAATAAAAGCGTGTTAACAATAAACTATATATAAAATGACATCATAATGTGCATAAAAAACGGATGTACAATGTGTGATGTAAATAAAGAAAAATCGTATGATATAACAATAAATCGCTCATGGATCAAGATACACTATACTGCCAAAAGTATTGGGACAGCCCTCCAAATCATTGGATTCAGCTGTTCCAATTACCCCCAATGGCCACAGGTGTATAAAATCAAGCACCTAGGCATGCAGACGCTTCTACAAACATTTGTGAAAGAATGGGTCGCTCTCAGGAGCTCAGTGGATTCAAGCGTTGTACCGTGATAGGTTACCACCTGTACCATAGGTCCATCCATGAAATTTCCTTGCTACTAAATATTCCACGGTCAACTGTTAGTAGTATTATAACAAAGTGGAAGCAACTGGGAACAACAGCAACTCAGCCACGAAGTGGTAGGCCATGTAAAATGACAGAGCGGGGTCAGCACATGCCGAAGCGCACAGTTCGCAGAAGTCACCAACTGTCTGCAGAGTCAATAGCTACAGACCTCCAAACTTTGTGTGGCCTTCAGATTGGCACAACAATAGTGCGTAGAGAGCTTCATGGAATGGGTTTCCATGGCCGAGCAGCTGCATCCAAGCCTTACATCACCAAGTGCAATGCAAAGCATCGGATGCAGTGGTGTAAAGCACCCCGCCACTGGACTCTAGAGAAGTGACGAATCACGCTTCTCTGGCAATCCGATGGACGTGTCTGGGTTTGGCGTTTGCCAGGAGAACGGTATTTTCCTCACTGCATTGTGCCAAGTGTAAAGTTTGGTGGAGGGGGGATTATGGTGTGGGGTTGTTTTTCAGGGGGTAGGCTTGGCCCCTTAGTTCCAGTGAAGGGAACTCTTAAGGCATCAGCATACCAAGACATTTTGGACAGTTTCATGCTCCCAACTTTGTGGGAACAGTTTGGGGATGGCCCCTTCCTGATCCAACAGGACTGCGCACTAGTGCACAAAGCAAGGTCAATAAAGACATGGATGAGCAAGTTTGGGGTGGAGGAACTTGACTGGCCTGCACAGAGTCCTGATCTCAACCCGACAGAACACCTTCGGGATGAATTAGAGTGGAGACTGCGAGCCAGGCCTTCTCGTCCAACATCAGTACCTGACCTCACAAATGCACTTCTGGAAGAATGGTCAAACATTCTCATAGACACACTCCTGAACCTTGTGGACGCCTTCCCAGAAGAGTCAGAAGAGTTGAAGGTATTATAGCTGCAAAAGGTGGGCAAACTAAATATTGAACCCTACGGACTAAGACTGGGATGTCATTAAAGTTCATGTGCATGTAAAGGCAGGCGTCCCAATACTTTTGGCAATATAGTGTAATAAATTAATCTATAAAAGTTCTAAAATGTGAAATAAGTCCATATAATATCAGATACGGTGATACCAGTTCACTTCTTCCTTCACCAATTCACCCCGTGCTCCACACCACATATAGGGGTGCTCACCTTGTCATTTTGACCCAAACAAGCCAGGCAATTTCCTTCTTAACCAGGGGAAGGGACCCCCGGCTCCGATCTCTCTTAGTATGCAGACTTCTTAACGTTTTGACCCAAATAAACGGTCAACCCCACAAATCATTTCTTAGTTAGGGGAAGGAACCCCCGGCTCCAATCTTTCTGAGTGTATAAACTTCTTCAATATGTGATGTTGTTCACAGTTCACAATACCCAAGAAGAAAAAATATTTACCATAGCCCGTACCCTCCAAATAAAAGCACAATTTATGAAAAGTAAACTACTCCCATACAGTAAAAACACATGTTTCTCAGCATGGAATAAAGAGCAGAAAACGCTCACTGAAAATCCAAACACTGCAGCCGTTCAATAATCCCGGTCAGTGTGGTCAGATGCTGCGCCCTACGCGACTTCGCCAGGGGTCCAGAGCATCCGACGTACTGAGTGACATGTATAGCTATAAATCCTCTCCAGGTATAAAAATGATCATCAGGAATTAGCTATAAAACAATTGTGGACAAAATCTATTAAAGTGCCAGCTCTAAAAACCCAACTGTATCCTTTTTAGCCTCTGTTCTCCCTCCCTCCTTTTTTTTAAATTCTAGATGTCTCTTACCTGCTTCATGCCAACTCTGATTAAAGCTTGTGATGTGATCAGGGAGAGTTCCCCTTTAAGATCCAATGGTCTTCTCACATGGCTGAACCTAGGAAAACGTTAAGAGTTCAGTGGACAGCAGCGGTCTCTTCATGCTCCTCCCTCTGACCCTTTTTGGCGCAGCCTTGGCGTTATTTGGTTTGGTTGCATTCTATATTAGGTGGGCGCTTTATAGTTCTAGTCATTTGATTGAAGCCTGTGTCATGTGGCTGGGCGAATGTTGAGTAATGGATGTTTGATTAAGGTGATATTGATTTACAAAATGTATAGCTCATATACCAATAAAAACAGGCAGTGGTCCACTTGGATTCAAGTGGTCCACTTGGTTCAGTCCAAACTTGGTGGGACTTATACACTGAGTGGCCAGATTATCATGACCACCCCATCAGTACTTCGTTGGGCCACGAGATGACTCCACGAGATGACTTAGTTGGGCCGCATCGTGACTCCAGAAGGGCCAGAGTTTCCCACCCCTGCATGATATCCTCCTGACTGCGTATAACAAGATCACGTAACAGAGCCCTGTAGAAAAGCATACAAACAACTATGGGGCTCCGTGTTTGACACTGTTATAGATACCTAGGAGCTGGAGGACAGCTTGTGTTATCAGCATGAGTTCAGGCAATCAATGGAAGCATTTGCAAAACCTCAGTGACCTTTCACTTGTAATGCTGAAGGCTAGAACCAACTCCAGCCCTCCAGTTGTGGGGAAACTGCAAATCCCATCATGCCTCTGAGAAAAAGTAACTCTCATGCAGGAGGGGTCATCTTCAGCCCCCCAGCTGTTGCAAGGCACTGACAGCTACAGCCATGACTCCCAGAAGCAGAGGGATGATGGGATTTGTGGTTAAAGCACAACTGGAGGGCCGAGGTTGCCCGCCCCTGCTCTAATGGAAACCAAGCTTGTTCCAAACAGTGACTCAGAAAAATATTCACATTATCGGATCAGTATGAAGGATAGTCAGCTAGCATTGTAAAGTGAGGGACAACACTGAGAAGCAGCCGCCATATTCTCTCAGTGCAAGTTTCCATAGCTGCCAGCTGTCCCCTCCTTAGAGGGAATGTCTCTTTTTTGGAACCAAATCCCCTTTGTCTCTTTTTTTGTTTTTTTGGTTGGATGTATAGACCTCTACAAAGACCGGCAGTTATACTCAGGGCCGTCTTTAAGGTGGGGCAAAAGGAGCGTTTGCCCTGGGCCCAGTCATTGTTGTGGGGCCCTGTACCCCATAAACTAGTGCTGATGCTGTTTCTGGATCAGCTGACTCTGCTGCACTACCCCATCCTGACGCTAGAGGGCAGCAGCCTCCTGTCCCTATGTGCATCAACAATCACTGCAGACCAGGATGTCACCTCCCACTCCCGAAATA
>NW_017307415.1:327491-334583 GCF_000935625.1 Nanorana parkeri | reverse complement strand
TCTCGTGGGGGGGGGGGGGAGGTGTGGCACTGTTGGGCTATGGTATATAAGGAAAATAATGATGACACCTGAGCATGTCCCCTGGTGTCATCATTTTTATAATAATTTTTTTTTTTTTTATTAAATAATAATGACACCAGGGGAAAAAAATAATAATAATAAATACACATCAGCATGTCCCCTGGTATTATTATTATTTTTCCAAGGGACATGCTCAGGTGTCAATATTATGTCCCCTGGTGTCATAATTTTATTATTATTATTATTCTCATTTAAAATAATAATAATGACACCAGGGGACATAATAATAATAGTAATAATAATAATAATAGTAATGACACCTGAGCATGTTCCCTTTATTATTCTTGTTGTTGCTATTCTATGCAGTGAAAGTGGTAGGTGGCAAATGATCTACACATTTACCATGAAAGGAGAAATGCACTCTGAAGTTGTCCCAGCTTGGTTTTATTGATCGAGAACTGATCACTCAGTTCCTGCACTCACTCTCTCTGCAGAGAGTGGTGACTGTCAGTACCGCTCCCCGCAGGGTTTCCCCCTTCCCTTCTCAGATCCTCCAGCGCTAACTGGATGGGGAGGGGGTGGACACAGCCTCTAGAGAGGTAGATTCAGCTGTCAATCAGGTGGTGGGGTGGATCGGGACAATATTTTTTGGATCCATTCCAGCTGCAGCGCGGCTCTGTGCTGTCAGCATATAGTGGGCAATACTGCATGGGGGGAGCATGTTAGGTAGGAGGCGGGGCTTGGTGGGGGTTCAAGAAAATGTTTGCCCGGGCTCCAATCAATATTAAAGATGGCCATGGTTATACTGCATTAGACCCGACATCCATCCAACCACTTCAATACCCTGTATATCCAACCACTGAAGTATTGAATTTGTTAGTTTAAGGTACTAAACTAGTGTAGTGTTACCATCCCAGAAAGTTAGGGGTATGCATTTCCTTTAGGTTGCTGCACTGTAAGTGAGAACCACTTCTACTCAGGGCTGTAGGATCGCAAGGCACAATATGCCTGCGGTCCGGTGTGATCAAAATGCTGCAAGCACTATTTTGATAGCACCGGACCGCACTGCAGGCACAATGTCCCTTGCGAACCCGTGCGGGCGATGGCATTGCGGCCGCAGGGCGTGGCTACAGTGCCATTCACTTCAATAGCCCGCCACGCCCCCTCCAGCCCGGCAAAAAAGTGAGCCGGCCGCAATGCGGGCAGTGCGTTCCGGTCCGATTCTGACGGGAACGCACTGCCCTATGGTGTGAACGAACCCTTAGGCTTGTTTCCCGCACGCGATCCCGAATCACATGTTGTACATGTTGATAGATGCACTGTGGTGCGATTATTTATGAATGCCACCCCGATACACCCATCTTTAATTCGCTTTGTGGTGTGCTGCGATAAAAAAAAAAAAAAAGGTGCGATTGGATTGAATGAATGGGCTGCCCTACCACAACGCACCCTACAGCCCGCGTGGGATGTTGCATCACAGTGATGTAAATGACCCCTATAAATAGACCTGTGACCCCTCCTCCTTCTGTTGAGCATGTGTTAGCTGAGCAGGTCTGATCCTGAGTTCCTGCCCTACGTATGCTCTGCAGTATGTACGTAGACAGTATCTTGGACACAGTCTTTGAGGGTGTCCGTAATATCATTTCAGTTTGCACGATTGTGTTAATCATTGTGTTTTGTCATTTCAGCAGGTTTTCATTTTAAAACATCATCTCACTTCTCTGTCCTTCTTTAATGTTTCAGCACACTTTTCTGAATGGAAGCTGGGGCTTGACCTGAGCCTTCAGCTATCTCTTGTGTCATGGCACAGATACAGGGTTAGCGCATTCCTGGATGCGATGGGGTTACATTGTGGCACGGGTATTTTAAGGGGGTGGTGTGATCTTAACAAAAGCCCCCAATCTGGACATCTGTGCCTGGAATCTTTCAATAGAGAAGGAGAGAGAGCAATTCACATGCTAATAGGGGCTTGTATATAATGCTAGAGCGGGAAAGTGTTGAACAGGCACAGCAAAAAGAGCTCTGGCAGTTTGAGGATAGAGAGAGGCTCTGGGCAGCAGCCACTGCTGACATCTCAACACCTTCACCTCGCAATGTCTGCCGCAGCCAAGGACCCACTGAAACCATCCAGCGCCAAACAAGAAAGGAAGGTAAGAGAGGCTCCCCGCTGCTGGGTTATCATAATTCCCCATCCCAGATATCATCCAGAAGATGACATGTGCCACTGATTGATCATTTCTGCACTTAATGCTCAATTCACAGAGATAACACACCGGCTGGGATAAGATACTTATTTAACAAAGTGACAGGTATTTTTAGGTGAGATTGGAGAATTACCATCACATGCTAGAATAAAGATCCTTGTTCTTAAATGAAAGTTTTGTGAATTGAACTTCATGCATTGGCAGTAAAAAGGTCAGAGCAAACATGGCACGTCTCAGACTCCCGGAACATGATCATCATGAAGTGTATCCAGTAGCAGCTTATCTGACATTCGCTTTAAACAGAGTAGGGGGGAATTTACTAAGACTGGAGCAGCTGTGCACTGTAACCAATCAGCTTCTATCTTCCGTTTGTTCAGTTAATATGGAAGTATAGAGGAAAAAAATAAAAAATGCTGGGAGGTTGGGACATGCAAAGTCTCTTCTCCTGAAAAGATTCTTGCTCTCTCCCAGCAATGTTTTATTCTCTGTGTACATTGTGCAGAGCATGTGCTGTACAGTGTACACACTCGGCCCATTCAGCTGGGTGACATGGAGGATGTAACTCCTGTGCACATGCGCAGGAGTTACATCATCAATGGCAACTCAATGGTTGAATAGGACTTCCAAGAACCTGGAAGTGTCAGCAGCAGAGATGGCGGCTGCAGGGGGCAGTAAGTGTGCTGTACATACTTGCACATAAAGCAACAATGTCTGCTTTAAGCATTGAAAATAATAGATGGGAGCTGACTGGTTGTCATGCTCAGCTGCTCAAGATTCTGTCTGCTCCAGTCTTAGGGCCCATTAACATCGGAGCATTGCGTTGAGAAAAAGTAGCACATGCACTACTTTTTCCCCACCACAACACAACGCACAGTAATGTGGTACCGCATGTGGCACTGCAATGCACAGCTGCCAGGAGGTGCAGTGAGATGCTCTTCAAATGAATGGCAACTCAAGTCATCTAGTGCACAGTACCATGTGCTAGGTGTGTTGTGTGAGAGCGTGTGCTAAATGCATGGTGGCATGTGTGTGATTGGTGCAACGCTTTGGTGTGAATGGGCCCTTAGTAAATTCCCCTCAATGATGTGTCAGTGATGGGTCAGTACACATCCTTGCTGTTTGCAGGTTATCATATCTCCTTATGATACATTCACATATGTGGTTAAAAGAGAACTCTGGGCAAATAAAATCTTAACATCCGTGTTGGAATGTCCCTCGGTGTCCTCACATCCTATACACTGTATAGGATGTGATGACTCAAAGGACCTTAGACTGCTGGAGTGGAGGGGGAGACAGGCTGAAGGGACGGGTCTAAGAGCCGGCCAGGATCATGGGTAGGGTGAATATATCTTTGTTATTTTAGCTCCCTAGACAAAATGCACAGTTAACCCTTGCAGGGCAGGGGCAGACCCACTGCACCTGAGCTTATGGATTAAATGCAGAATGAAAAGTAATAGGGTATGACTAGAGATGTCCCGATACCATTTTTTCAAGACCAAGTACAAGTACTTTCCCTCAGGTACTCACTGATATCAATTACAGATACTTTTTCTTAAGGGGTCATGTGACATTTTTTTCTAAAACAATACAGACTAATGATTTGAGGGCAGTTTCTTTATAATTATGAAGAACTGTAACTCAATCCATGATTATTGAGCAATAGAAAATGGCAACCAGCAATAGAGTACTACAGATCCCATCAATCTATGATTATACAGCAATTATACAGGGCTGCGTTTGGGTCTCACCAGGGCTGCGTTTGGGTCTCACCAGGGCTGCGTTTGGGTCTCACCAGGGCTGCGTGTGAGTCTCACCAGGGCCGTGTTTGGGTCTCACTAGCGCTGCATGCAGATTTCCCTAGGGATGTGTGCAGGTGTCACCAGGGCTGCATGTGGGTCTCTCTGGGGCTGTACAGGTGGGTGCAGTGCTCTCCAGTGCTCTGCGGGCAGGTGCCGGGCTCTCCAATGCTCTGCGGGCCGGTCCCGTGCTCTTCAAGGCTGAATGGGTGGGTGCCAGGCTTGTGCCAGGCTCCAGGGCTGTAGGGGTGGGTGTGGGGCTGTCCAGTGCTGTGCCAGTCTCTGCAGGCGCCGGGAAGGAGGAGATATGGGGCCGGACTGGTGCTGTCAAAGAGAGCTCCCGCGAGGTTCCCAGCAGGCTGTCGGAGGTCTCCGGCAAACGCGGGACCTCAGGCAGCCGCTTTTATTATAAAAGTTAAAGGGCCAGTATCGGCCTTTAATATCATGGCATTTTCACGAGTACAAGTACCAGTGAAAATGCCCTGTGTCAGCCCCGAAATTAATACTAGCATTGGTATCAGGACATCCCTAGATATGACCTATGACCTGCCATCCGCTCTGCGCTGAACCCTGGCTTTCTGTAATTGTCTACTGTATGAATGCCCTACCACTCCTATTGGCTCATCTCACAGTCAGCGAAAGAATGGTATAAATGACATTGCAACTGCGATCAGTGAATTGTGGAGGCAATGCTCTGGCTCCTTATTTTCTTCCTCCCCTCCGTCTGTACCTTGTATGAACATTCAGCAACATCACGGGGGGGGAAAGAACGAATGGACTACAAGAGTAGTGATGTACAACCACTCTGAAGATATAAAAAATAACACCAGCCTGTGGCGATAAACCCCACGATTCAGGTAAGTGAAGGGGGCAGGATGTGGTTGGTGGGGTTTTGTGTTCTGACCATGTTTCATGTTATACCTTGTCGATGGGTGTAACCTGAAACATGATCAGAAAAGTAAACTTAACCTTTACTAATCACTTGACAAAATATGCTCATTACCAAAAAACAGAAGCAAGGGGATTTTTTTCATTTATTCCAGGATTCCAAAGGTATGGGATGATATTAGGGTTGCACAGATACCAAGTACAGTACTCGGTACAAGTACGAGTACATGTACAGATACTTTTGAGCTCCAAGACTAGACTAGAGAAAAATCCAAAAATTAGGAGGCAGCTTTCATTTGTAAGGAGCACACGAAGCTCCCGGGATTTGTACATCTCAGTTTTAATGTACGATTTTGTTTTTTATAAATATAAATAAAGTGATGCACAGATACCAGTTTTGCGAGTACGAGTACTGGTACTTGCTGAGTACTTACAAGTACGAGTACTGATACATTTTTGTTTATTGTCATGTGACAGTTTTTCTAAAACAATACAGACTAATGATTTCAGGACAGTGGTGGAGCGCCAGAGCCAGGTCCCAGGTGCAACCTCTGCAACCCTGGTAGTTCTCATGAAAATGCCAAGTATCAGCATTGGTACTCGAAAAGTATCTGTGCATCCCTAGATGATATGATTAGTGAAATGTGATCATGTAAAAAAGGCAAAACATTATTTAATGGCATATTCCAGGAATTTTCTAGAACACCCTAAAGATGGTTCTATGGTGCCCAGCAGTGTGACAGAACCCAGAAGAAAGCCACTGATACAAGTAGAGTGTCTTGAACATGCAACGTATACAGCTAATGTACTCTGGCAATTTATTTATGGACTTCAAAGACTTAGGGGTCTATTTATAAACAATTCACAGAGCCCTTCTCCCTGTGAATAGCTGTGAACATTGGTTTCAGGCAAAGAATGCCAAAAACAAATGTTCTTAATATAGTTTTTCCCGGTTCAAATCTAGTGTGTTGTAATAATACATTATGGCCCCTAGATGGAACTGAGGAGCATAGGAAAAAAAGTATTTCCAATTCTCATCGGCTCCATATAGGGTCCATTATGTATTATTACAACACACCACATTTGAAGTGGGAAAATATACACTATATTGCCACAAGTATTGGGACACCCCTCCAAATTATTGGATTCAGGTGTTCCAATCACCTCCATGGCCACAGCTGTATAAAACCAAGCACCTAGGCATGCAGACGCTTCTACAAACATTTGTGAAAGAATGGGTCGCTCTCAGGAGCTCAGTGAATTCAAGTGTGGTACCGTGATAGGTTGCCACCTGTACAATAAGTCCATCCATTAAATTTCCTTGCTACTAAATATTCCACGGTCACCTGTTAGTGCTATTATAACAAAGTGGAAGCAACTGGGAACAACAGTAACTCAGCCACGAAGTGGTAGGCCATGTAAAATGACCGAGCGGGGTCAGCGCCTGCTGAATTGCACAGTGCGCAGAAGTCGCCAACTGTCTGCAGAGTCAATAGCTATAGACCTCCAAACTTCGTGTGGCCTTCAGATTGCAGTGGTGTCGGATGCAGTGGTGTAAAGCACACCGCCACTGGACTCTAGAGAAGTGGAGACGTGTTCTCTGGAGTGACGAATCACGCTTCTCTGTCTGGCAATCCGATGGGCGTGTCTGGGTTTGCCGGTTGCCAGGAGAACGGTACTTGCCTGACTGCAGTGTGCCAAGTGTAAAATTTGGTGGAGGGGGGATTATGGTGTGGGGTTGTTTTTCAGGTCTTCTCGTCCAACATCAGTACCTGACCTCACAAATGCGCTTCTGGAAGAATGGTCAAACATTCCCATAGACACACTCCTGAACCTTGTGGACGCCTTCCCAGAAGAGTTGAAGATGTTATAGCTGCAAAGGGCGGAGCCAACTCAATATTGAACCCTACAGACTAATACTGGGATGCCATTAAAGTTCATGTGTGTGTAAAGGCCGGCATCCCAATACTTTTGGCAATATAGTGTATATTGAGAACATTTATTTTTGGCAAGCCTCACCCACAATGAATGTTTTAGTATATTCTCAGGGCAAAGGCCCTGTAAATTGTTGATAAATAGACCCCTTAGTATATAAACCAAAAGTGTAACCGTTTGGGCACTAAACTGTCTGTAACATATACATTCAATCTACTTTCTGCTTAATCTAATGGGGGGGGGGGGGG
>NW_017307415.1:319576-326914 GCF_000935625.1 Nanorana parkeri | reverse complement strand
TGGGGAAGACAGTGGCATGTTATATACTGTATAATAGAATGTATACAATATAGAAATAAGGTGTTTATAACATACAGAAAAAGTACATAGGACTATCGAATATACAGCACAGCGTATACTGTATAGTGGAGCTGTGTAGACTACAGAATGTACCACACAGTGTACAGAGTGGAGTATATAGTACACAGCACAGCATATATATCTGAGCGCTGTGGCGTATAGAATGTATAGCACAATATATAGAGTGGAGCTATATACAGAATAGAATGTACAGCACAGTGTATAAAGTGGAATCCTGTAGAATATAGAATGTAGAGCACAGTGTATACAGTTGAATCCCGTAGAATATAGAATATACAGCACAGTGTATGGAGTTGAATCCTGTAGAATATAGAATGTACAGCACAGTGTATAGAGTTGAATCCTGTTGAATATAGAATGTACAGCACAGTGTATAGAGTTGAATCTTGTAGAATATAGAATGTACAGCACAGTGTATAGAGTTGAATCCTGTAGAATATAGAATGTACAGCACAGTGTATAGAGTTGAATCTTGTAGAATATAGAATGTACAGCACAGTGTATAGAGTGGAATCCTGTTGAATATAGAATGTACAGCACAGTGTATAGAGCTGAATCCTGTAGAATGTACAGCACAGTGTATAGAGTTGAATCCTGTAGAATATAGAATGTACAGTACAGTGTATAGAGTTGAATCTTGTAGAATATAGAATGCACAGCACAGTGTATAGAGTTGAATCCTGTAGAATATAGAATGTACAGCACAGTGTACAGAGTTGAATCTTGTAGAATATAGAATGCACAGCACAGTGAGCAGAATAGAGCCATAGGAAGATTATCCGTAAAAAATAAATCAAGTCAAATGGACTTGCTGTATTTTTCCTGAAGACGTTTCACTGGCCATCCGGCTAGCTTTCTCAATTCTGTGAAGATCTGTTTTGGGTGACATGGGAAGGTAATCAGATGACCAGCGATACGTCTTCAAGAAAAACACAGCAAGTCCAGTTGCGTGACTTCTTTTTGACAGATATGCCGTGACCTGGATGGATGAGAACCTTCCCAGACATAAGATTAGAGTACCGTGCAGCCATCTTCTATAAACCCCTGACACGTTTGCCATTACAGCCCTCAGCTTTACACCTATTCTCAGCATTCTTTATCATCATCTTTACAGCTCAGAAAGCCGCTCATAGAGCGTAAGAGAAGAGAGAGGATCAATTCTTGCCTGGAACAACTGAAGGAAACTGTCATCAGGGCTTTCCATCTTGATGTAAGTGTCTTCCTATGTATTCTGCATCCAATACATACTGTGTCATTTCTATGTATTTATTCCTGTCTTCACATTGCCAACATATTACACAGCACATATAGGGAGTGCACAGCCATACATACATATCAATCCCTACATGGGAGACCCGTACAATGAGACATAGATAATAAAAGGCACAAAAACTGGAGCAACCAGCAGAAAACATGGGAAAAAAATATAAACTCCAAACATATAGTGCCCCTGAGGAGAAATAAACCAGTAGACTGTGGTAGCCATTATGAATGTACCATAGGTGCAGAGTCCGGTATTCTTAGTATAAATAAGTGTAATTGTGAGAAAACCCAGTAAGGGCCCCTAGCTGACAATTATTCCTAATCCACTGGACTTGTTTCTAATTATTTCAACTCAGAAATACACTCCAGGAGCGTGTTTTGTTTTTTCTTTAATTCTTACATACATATTTTGAAAATATTCTGGTCACGTTTGAAAAGAAATACTCATTCTACATGTATAATATAATACTATTTATACTTTTATTATACTATATTTGCACTATTATACTACATTCTTTAATATTATAATAGTGTTAATATTTTTGCATCTTAATTACAGCAGTTATGTCAATCACCATTAGAAGTGATCAACATTGCAGTTTCCTGTAGAAAGGTCTCACTTTCTGGCATAACCACAATGGCTAATAAAGCCTTGCAGAGCGGATGATGTACAGAAAGGGATCAGTTCATCATTTGTTTGTTTCATGTTATAACTGTCCTCTTACGGGAGCGACGGACATAATTCATCCCAATCTTGATCTTACTTTTATTCTTAACCGGAAACCCTGAAGTGAGTTTATGTTACATATGCCAAAAATGTAAACTGAAAGTGGGACAACTTAGGCATTAAAGAGACACTAAACTCAGGAGTTCAATCTTAAAAATCCATCCATGTACCCTAACTATTAACAAAAATGTATCTTATTTGTGTATCACTCGGCTGTAGATCCTCAAATCATCTCCGAATTGGTGCTGACACTGTGCTTCCTTCTGGAGGGTGGCTACTTTTGTTCCCCATGGTCCCTGTGTGTGTTGTAAAGTAGTCACCGATCCAAGCTCACTCCTGTGATGGACTACAATCTCAATACAAATTAGTATCTAAACATCAGATTGTAGCCCATCATGGGAGTGAGTTTGGAGCTGTGACTACTTTACAATACACACAGGGACCATGAGGAATAAAATCAGCCCCCCTCCAGAAGGAAGGACAGTGTCAGCACCAATCAGAGATGATTGGAGTATCTACAGCCGAGTGATACACAAATAAGATACATTTTTGTTTAAAGTTCGGGGACATGAAGGTATTTTTAACATTTAACTATTGAATGTAGTGTTACTTGAAGCTGTTAAGGTGAAGCTGTGAGCAAGAGAAATTAAAAAAACAAAGAACCAAACAAAAAACCCCATACAGGATTTGCCTTTTAAAAACAGGTTCTAGTAAATCCTCCCCGCTGTGTGCCTTGTTGTATTTAGATATAATGACACACTAGGCACATATGGATCAGTGACTTCTGTATTAAGATTGTTATTGCATTTTACATATTTAGATTTTTATGCACCGTAGTGCCCCTTTATAAATCAGAGCATGGCACATTTAACGTTCCAGGTGTATAAATCTATATAAATGTTTTTTGTTTTTTTTTGTACACCATGTATTCTGGCTATTGGTGTATGAGAAGTGTCTAATTATTTGTTCCTTGCGGATTTAAATAAAGAATTTCAATGACTTACCTTGGCATTAAACTGATGTAAGGAGAACCAAAACAACCCATCCTATATACCACATAATCTGATACTAGGATATTACAGTTGATTGTCCCTAGACTGGTGTGAGTGCTTGGACAGAGGTGTAGATGGATTTAGCCAGAAATGCCTCAGTAATATGCAAAGAGCATCCCAGTCAATAAACTGCACCATATTTAAATACTTCATGTGTACTTCACGTGCTACCCTATTTTCTTTGTGTCCAGTTTCTAAAATGACAGAGAAATGACAGGCATCAGTTATGGCAATTCCCAGTATGAATTTAGCGACTCGACACAGAACGATTTGTGACTAAGAATGCGTTAGTGACTCAAAATATGAATGCAGACAGGCAACTTAATTAAAACATAGTATGGACACTATTAACATTGCCTTAAAATACTGTACAGGGCGTATTACCCTCCGTATTAGGATCGCTGATCCCTTGTCCCTTACTGCATTGTACCAGTAACACCGTCCTATACCGGAAGCACAGAGTGACATAGCTACAGTATATTATCTGTTGTCTTTTTAGCAGTCCAAGTTGGAGAAAGCAGACATCCTGGAGATGACAGTGAGACATCTGGAAAACATTCAGAGAAACAGAGGTTCAGGTGAGATGCTGCACATGAGTCTTCAGCACTTTTCTTTTTTGTCACTAGAGGGAGCTCTGCCACAACTAAAGACATATACAAAAGTGATGTGTCTCTGGTCATGTTTTCTCTCCTTTATCCCATGCATTGTTCCTTCCTCCTGTGGGCAAGAATGACAAGTCATATAAGTCCCCATCTGTGTGAATTGGAGGTGTAACCTTTTACACTAGCAATTTCATAACTTAAATTGTGCTAAAGCATACCCAACAAATGCCCCTTATGTGAATGGACTGTCTATCATTTGGACACAAGTCCCTCTTTCCTCCTCAGTTGTCCCTCTTTTTGGTCTGATGCAATGATATCTATGAAAAAGTGTTATTGAACTACTAAATAGCGTTATTTTGCACTAAAACCTTCATCATATCTCTTAATGATCATGTTTGATATTTTGAAAAGTCAATATTAAAGGAAGTAATAAGTAATCGTGAAAAAAAAAAAACAATTCTGGTTTTATCTGTACAAAATAAATCAAAGCAACTGCACTTGCTGTATTTCTAATGAGGATGTCATCTGACTAGCTTTCTCAATCCAGAATTCTAAATAGAGAAAGCTGGTTGGGTGACCAGTAAAACGTCTTCAAGAAAAATACAGCAAGTCCAGTTGCCTTGACTTATTTTTGACAGATATACCGTGACCTGGATGATTGAGAACCTTCACAGAGAATTCTGGGTTTAACCAATCATTTTTGGCATATACATTCCTAATGGCCATAACTGGGGGTGTGTCCATTCCTACACAGCTTTTGCCCTAGGCAAGGCAGCATCGCCGCCTTCAGCGAATCTGCCGCTCCAGGCAAATGCCTTGTTTGCCTCGCGGCAGATACGCCCCTGTTCCTACATACATTGTGCTGAAAGGTGTCCTTCTCTCTCATCTCAAAAAGTAGTGAAGCATGTAAGCACTCACGGACAGGGCCCTCCTAATCATCTTGTATTGAATTGTATCGTAACTGTGATGACGTATTTATATTGTAAAGCGCTGCACAAACTGTTTGCGCATATAAATCCAATATAATAACAATAATGTAATAATAAGTATATGTATATTGTTCAGCAATGCACTTCTGTACAGAGACCCTAAACCCTACACGTAGGATAACCTACACAAGTGTGCATACCCTACATTGAGGACAACCTACATCAGTGGTGCATACCCTACATTGAGGACAACCTACACCAGTAGTGCATACCCTACATTGAGGACAACCTACACCAGTGGTGCATACCCTACATTGAGGATAACCTACACCAGTGGTGCATACCCTACATTGAGGACAACCTACACCAGTGGTGCATACCCTACATTGAGGACGACCTACACTATTGGTGCATACCCTACATTGAAGACAACCTACACCAGTGGTACATACCCTATACTGAGGACAACCTACACTAGGTGGTGCATGCCCAACACTTAGGGAAACACTACTCTAAATGACTTGCCATGGAAGTGCAATCTCAGCCCTCAGGTGTCAGGACTAAACCAGGGGTGAAGAAACCAAGACCCAGCACCAGCATGTGATCAAACTCTGGCCCACTCAATGCAAAAACAAACATGACTGGACTTCTGCATTAGTGTTTATTTTTATGTTGGTGATGAGTGGATCTTTCTTTTTATACTCTGTACTGTGTTCTCTTAGGTGAAGGCTCTCAATGTGTGGAATCCCAGCAGAGATTCAGCACAGGATACATCCAATGTATGCATGAACTCCACAACCTGCTTCTTAACTGTGACTGGATGGACCAAGCTCTTGGTGCGCGTCTCCTCAACCACCTGCTGAAATCCCTTCCTAGGGTCAAGGATGCCAGCCCTGAGCTGCCCATAAGCTGTGAGGAGAGTGCTGGGAGGACCATGTCACCAGCTCTGAAACCTGATCCTGACCCAGAGCCGCAGAATATTCTGCAAAAACACTGCCCCCTTGTGGGCTCTCTTCAGATGTGGAGGCCCTGGTAATTATACAACCATAGTGACTCTTAGTGCAGACTGGGTAACCCATAGGCATACTCACTCTGCTCACCTCTGTCTCCTTAACATATATTCACTGTCACTATATATGTCCCTCGTCTCTTACAGTTACACCGGGTGTAGGAGCAGAGAGTGATGCTGCTGTCGGTCCTAGCGTTTCTTTTGTACCAATATGTATCTTATAGATATGCTTTGTTTAACACATTGGGGTGCACACCCCTTTAGGTGTACTAAAGACCCAGTGCTCCTGGCTGGAGCCCCATGTTTGTAGCCTGCATTGTAGAAGGCTTCTTCTCCCCATATTTATTACAGATCTTTTCATGTAACATTTCTATTCACTTAAGATAATTTACACTCTCTTATTACAAATAAATATAATATATACAGTAACCCTTTGCAGACTTTTATTTCTGGTAAAGCTTGTTATTCCCCAACAGCTGACTGCATGCCATGGATCTGAAGTATATGTTTGTGCGTTTATCTATATATAAAGAGCAACACAAAAGCTATATACCAGCCAAGAAAAGCATTTCCACAAGTCAGAACAAGGCAGAGTAACCTCCTAGTGCTCATATTGCTGTGTTTGGATGAACTTGCCATGTCTAATCCCAGGGGGAAAACCTGTTCACAATATGAGATCACTTCATGAGATCAAGAGACAACCTTGTTTCAAGTGGATCCATCCTGTCCATATTCTTCATTCACAAAGCTTTACAGCAGGATAAGGATCTTTATCTTCTGTCATGTGACTGAAATTTTCTAATCTCATTGGACTTGGCTGAAGATATCTGTAGCTTTAAGGATCCTTATCCTGCCATGTTAGCTTTGTGCTTTCAACCTTCTGCATTTAATATCTGTCAATCTGATTTCAATCTGCACTAAAAAACAAAAGCCTCAATCTGGAACTCATAGGGCAATACAAACAGTTTTTATTTCACTTTAAGTGATGAGTCCTGGTGTTCACCAATGGCCCAAACTGCAATTATTTTCCTTTTACTCTTCTGTTGATTAGAAATCTGGGCAGACATGTTCACAAATAACCTTTTTGGCAGACATTCACACCACCATATAATTAATATTTCCCTACCTGAGAAGCACATATGCATTCAGCATAATCCTATACTATAGTCTGTGCCCCTGTGTGTAGCAGATAGAGGTGGAGGCTGTTCTTCTTCTGGGAAATAAGAGAATATTGTCAAAGTAGACATACAGAGCCATCTCAAGTGTTGCCCATCCTTGGCAGCATTGGTTGACAGTCATATAATAGTCATATAATATCATACACTTGGTTTAATAGTAAAGTTAAAACTTCATATGAATTGATAGGCCACATGTTCACATAGGTCTTATGTCTACAAAAACATATTTATTTATTATATTAAGCATAAAAAAAGATACATTTTGCTTCCCATGAGCTTTAGCCCCCTTTTTTCAATCAAAGCACCCTTTAAAAGTGTGCAGAATCTAGAGGCACCCCAGTCTAAAATGTAAGATGTAAGATATATAAAGTGTCCCTACAAAATCCATATTAGACCCTTATATGAGATAGAGGTCTGGTATGAATTTAAAAGAGATCCCATGCAAAAACACACAAAAAAGTGGGGTTTTCCCTTCACATTATAAGCCCCATTTACAC
>NW_017307415.1:316232-319516 GCF_000935625.1 Nanorana parkeri | reverse complement strand
TCTCCCTTTACATCAGGAGCCCCTCTTAACATTATGGGCCCCCTTCTTTTACAGCAGAGTCCCCCTTTTTCACATCAGTTACCCTATTCACATGAGAGGCATAATGCTGTGTAGAAATTTCAAGGCCCCCCTGAGGAAGCTAGAAGGCACCCCAGGGTGCCAAGGCACCATGGTTTGGAAAGGGTGGTCTAAGCAACGTGGGTGACTGGGTCTTTGTCTACCAGGAACATAGTGGGTGTCGTGTGATTAGAGCCGATTGGTTCCTATCAGCCAGCCGCTGTCCGGTAGACTGGCAAGAGGAACAGTAAAGTAGGTTTTCATATAAATGTTCATACGAAAATCTCCACATTCACTGTTAGAATTTTGTTCAGTCCAGAAAAATGCTGCTCCTTCAATTTTTTTTTCTGGCAAAAGCAATTGCTGATTTGACTTCATTAACTATTAGAAAATTGAACGAATGTTCTGAAAACAACATTTTTTTGGATGGAATTCTACTTACTGGTGAATGGGCAGCAACAGTGATAAGAAAGGTGCAGAGACACAGAGCCTGAAGATGTAATATCACAAATACACACGCTCACTCCAATGATGGACTACAACGTCACGTTTAGTTTACTAATTTGTATTGAGGGCCCATTCACACCAATTGCAGTGCATTCTAGAATGGCAGCAGCTGCAATACACAGCAATCGCTCACTAAACTTCCCCCTTCATTCTGGGGTAAGAGATTAAACTTTTAGCTTTAAAATCACATAACTAGGAGAAAGTGGCAGAGACATTCAGATAAACCTCAAGCTGTGTCTATAGACTAACAAAACACACCCTATCCACATTTATCTGGGTGTAGTCATGCCCACATTCTCTAAGCTCAGCCCTTTAAAGGTGCTAAATTGGGGATTGCCACTCCTTCCCTATTCAAAAATAAAAAAAAGCTTATAGCTATGTATACACTTTAAAAGGTAAATCTCTGTGTACGCCGAGTAGCATGACTTTCTGTTTGATACGATTCTTTAGATGTTACCGGAGAGTGTTCCGTTTGGCAACAACTGCTTTAGTCTAGCTATAGGAACCGAACCCCACGCATGGCCTTTATGTAGCGCATGATGAAAACTGAATACACTTTGTTTTTGGTGCATAACGCTCTTCGACCAGTGGCTAGTTTGATGCTACTAGCTGGGAACGTGACAAATTGATATGCCACTGTGCCTTCAAACATATTGACTCACTTGAGGTTTTGTTACCCTTATTGTACTGTACACTCTTGTATTATGTGCTGACCAGCTGGCTGCCTGTGTGCAGGCCCTTATGTTTCGTTCTTGTGTCAGACTGTTATTTTGCTCAATAAACAAAGATTTATCAAAGGTAAATCAACTCTAAGTTAAAAAATGAACGGAGTAGAAAATAGGTAAAAGTTTCAAACACCCATTGAAATCAAATGTATGTATATTAAAGATATGAAATACAGTTGTAAGAGTGGTGTACTTAAACCCTGATAAGAATATTGTTACAGTACTAGAACCCACAAAGAAAATTGTTACCAAAATGATAGATAACAATGGCTGCATACCACATTGTGAGGGCTCTTCATTTCAACCAATTTGAATCAAATGTCAAGTAAATCTGTTAATTCACAAATTTTCTATTATCGTGAATATTCTGGGGCAGATTAGATTCATCTGCCACAAAGTATTTATTTGCATTGTTGCCCAAACACTTACAGTCATCGTGTTTCTGAACGGCTCCAACTCTGTCAGCTCGGCTTCCCTGAACTTCCTGTCATGTACAAGATCACAAGGGACAGAGCAGACTCATGCAATCCATCTACTAACTCGCATTCCCAGTTATCCCATCGCACTCCAAACCCCGGTATCCTCATGTGCAGCTTAAATGAGTGCTGAAATGGCCAACGGGTGGCGCCGTAAGAGTAAAGGAGATAATGAGGTCACCAGCACTCCAAGGTCCACTTCACCAAACATACAGACACATGTGGTTACGAAACATTGCATGTGCTTGTGACACTATGTTTATCTAAATGTCAATAAAAGACGGATCGATAAAGTGGACCTTGGTGTGCTGGTGACCTCGTTATTTCATCTACTAACTTGGAGAAGGGGGGAAGGATGAATGGGGACCTAGGAGGAGGGTAGTGCCTTGCCTTGCTGTGTCTGTGTATTTGTGGAGACACACACAGCTGACTAGCACACACCAGGGTGGCTCCATAGGACCCTGCGAGGGGAAGGAGCCATCCTAAAACAGGATTTCGGGCCCAGTGCTCAGGGGACCATCTGATTCTGTGGGAAACTAAAACTTTTAATCATCAAGAAGCAGCATCCATTGTAAGAGATTTCATCAGCATTTGAAATTCCTTAGAAACCTTTTGAATTGATATCACTTCAAGGTTAGAGCTAAACTTTAGGGGGTTTAGGTGATGACGGGGAGAAGGGTAAGTGTTAGCTTTAGGGTGATGGTTAAGTATGAGGGTCATGTTAAAGCTGGACTCCATGCAGATATAAAATACAAACATTAAAGCAGGTTTGTATTCATTAATACATTATTACTTTTTTTATGCAAACAGTGTAAGTATCTGACTTTGACTGGTATCAGCCTCTTGCATCCTCCTGTACAGTAGAGCTCAGACAATGAAAAGGAGAAGCAGCACAAGGAGCCAATCAATTTTGGTGAGGTTCTCATGTGCTAACAAGGAAAATGCTGATTGGAGGAGAGAACAGGATGATAAACAGCTTAGCTCATCAGTGGGCTTCTCCTTCACTGTCCAATCACAGGCTGGGAGAGAAACAATACCAAGTTTTATAACCTAACTGGACTAAGTGTAAAATCGAGTCTCCTGCCCTGCGAGGCAGGAATGTGCTGTGTGGTAGGGCTGTGTAAATCTGAGAACTGGATGGGCAGAGATACAATTCCTATGGCAGTATAACATCTCCCATATACTGTATGTCTCATCTGTGCATGTATCTGTTTCCCTGGAGTTCAGCTTTAAGCGTTAAGTATTCTGGAGGTAAGGGGTTAATTGTACCAATTATGTGAAGTGTTAATGGTTAGATGGAGGGCGTTAAAGTAGCCAAATATTCTAAAATAAATCACAGCATAAAATGCAGTCTTCTGTATGGATACCTGCATCTAAAATA
Source organism: Nanorana parkeri (assembly GCF_000935625.1). Lineage (NCBI taxonomy): Eukaryota > Metazoa > Chordata > Amphibia > Anura > Dicroglossidae > Nanorana > Nanorana parkeri. Next base: position 316,370 of record NW_017307415.1, on the reverse strand, counting down.
GAGGTGTGAATGCAGCCTAATACACTTCTACTCCCCCCCCACGTAAAAAAAATACAACCCTGTACATATAAATTAATACCCCCCCCCATACACACATGTGTGTGTGGGGGGGACACGGACTGGGGTTGTAATATATAT
>NW_017307415.1:296284-316055 GCF_000935625.1 Nanorana parkeri | reverse complement strand
CCCCGCACCTGCAATGCAATGCAGAACCCCCTCTCCTGCTTACGCAAGTCAGGTATGCGGTGCGTGACCGCGTACCTGACTTCTGAGCTGGCTGCGGTTCACAAAGTACCGGCTCGCGAGCCGGGACATTGAGACCCCGACATTTTTGCCGCTCCCTAGGAATCTGCCGCCTGAGGCAAACGCCTTGTTTGCCTCGGGGCAGATACGCCCCTGAATACCACTACTCAGCTATCCATGCCCCCTAAACATTATGCATATAAATACCTTTTTCACCCTTTGTGAGACCTTGCTAGTCCTTGCTAGGTGCTCTAAGCTGATAAAAACCAACTGAAATCTAACCCCAGAGTTTCTTTTTTGATCTTTGAGGATGAATTGCTCCTCAGTGCTTCCAGCTACAGAGGTCAGGGATGGATTTCTTTAAAGCTCTTTTACTGTTTGTTAAGAATATGTATGTACTTTATTGTCCATAATCTGGGCACAGGAGCACTTTTAAGGAAATATGATTTTTGTATTGAGTTAGCATGTTCTTTATTGTTAGGGAAGGTCACTCGGGAGATAATTGTTTTATTTGTACTTGTTTTAGAGGATATTTAGCTAAAGCAGACAAATCTAGGCACATTCTCCAGTCTAGATTGTGCCTGCATTTGATGTCCAGAGAATTTGCCTTCCACATTTGTGGAAGTTGTAAACTTTCCCGACGTCTGGTGCATGGGGAGAATACCAATGAGGACTTTAGGCTAAAACAGTCATTTGCAGGTCAATGAATGTCTGGTGAATGTGTTTAATGATGAACAAGAGGGCAGGCAGGAGGGAGCATGGCAGATCGTCTATAGAGAACAAAGCCGGTGATGGAATCAACAGCAAATGTTATAAACAGATCAAGTCTATTATTAATGACCACTTTGTAAATATGCCCCACATGTCTGTGAGACCCCCCATGACACCACTAATATTTCAAGAGAGCAATCATTTTAACCCAACCTTTTCACCAAGGGCTGCATGTGCACTGGACACAGAGATGTTCATCTGTGAGAGCAATTTCTGAGTGAATTGTCATAATGGCTGAATGGGTTCAAGTAATGTGGCTTAAAAACTAACTCCAACCAATTCCTCCTCTGGTTTTAGTTTTGTATGGAGTGGAGAAGAGTGAAACTTTATGCCAGGTTTTTATTTTTGTTTGTGACTCCATTAGGGAGATTTTCCTTCACTTCATATTCCTATAACACCAGGACGAGAAATTGGCGGAGAGGTTGTCATCGGGACAAGATGGCACAGACAGCAATAAAAACACTATCAAAGTGATAACCCTCTGCACCTTCATAAAATATGGTTTTTTTTGTCCTTGTTGGAAAAATGTGGAAAAAAAGCAATTCAAAGAATATTGACCCAAAACCATTATAGTTCCAATTTACCAAAAAAAAAAATCTAAACCCACTCACTAAAATATTTGGTGATTATGTAATTGTGTAGCCACTTCCTGCATACCTCCCAACTGTCCCTCATTTGGAAGCAAACCCCTCTGTCCCTCTTTCCTCCTCTGTTGTTCCTCTTTTTGGTCTGATGTACAGATTTTTATGCAATGGTTCTATTTAACCACCAGAAATGTTATTCTGCACTAAAACCTTCATCTTATCTCTTAATTATCTTGTTCGCTATTTTTTTAAAAACAGAATAAAAGAAAAGTAATGGTGAAAAGAACACAATTCTGGGTTTAGCCAATCATTTTTGGCATATAAGTTCTTAATGTCCACATAACTGGGGATGAAGGAGGGTTTGGTCCTTTGCTGACATACAGTGTGCTGGAAGCTGTCCCTCTTTCTCATCTCAGAAAGTTGGGAGGTGTGCTTCCTATTATAGAGTGACAACTCTCTCCCAACTGTTGTCATTCTTTGACATACGTACCTGGTAGAGACACATTGCACAAGCATGGTCCAATGTTGTGACTATCAGAAAACTGGTCCAGAGCAATGATTGTTAGAGTGCATGAATAGAGAGAGGAACTAATCCACTAACATTATTTAGGAGCTTTCGACCTAATATAAAAGTATGTTCAGCATGCTGAGATTGTACACTAAGCTGCACATGCAGGGCTCACTCTACACTGAAAATAACATTCTAACAGGCAGGGAGACATACAGAGCATTGTGTGCCAAAAATACTATTAGCATAAAAAACCCAACTTCAGTACCACTTTAAGGAGGCTGCAGGAGATGAGCAGTTCTGGTAAGAAACAAGGTATGGAAAAAAGGAGGAAAGTATTTTATGTAAAAAGAAAAAAAAAAAAGTAAATTGTATAAGATGCACGGTGCTTTAGAGTTTAGATCTACTTTAAGTTTCACAGTAAATCATATGTACTACAAGGAAATGTCTCCTGCTCTCTGCTACCATAGATGAGAGCACCTATGACAGCTGCTTAGCTCACAACTGCACACAAACATCTTAAAGAGAAAAGACTTGTCTAGATTCCTGCCTTTGATTTGGTACCTTACCAGTGGGGACATTCTGAGGGCCTCATCTATAGCATACAATAAATTAATGAAACAATACTTTTTAAGTGGACCTTTACCCATATCTTTAAAATAACAACAACACACCTTTAGAAATGTTTAGTAATGACAAACTACAAACAGATACTTCCAGATAATTGTGGGCTTTGTATTCTTTGCATACACTATTTCTAATATCTTCCCCAGTCTTCTGACAATGGCCATGTTTACTAAAGGCAGATTACTAGCTCTCCTATTACTTCCCGGATTTCTGGCACATGTGACTAGACATGTGACTAGGACATGTGACCATGCACATCATCTCAGAGGAGAAAAATGCCTTTCCCTGAGATCTCGTGAGATTACAGATGAGATTTCACAGCAATGCTCTGCAGATGACAAGGCAATCCCAGTGTGAGACTGAGACTGAGAACATCTAGTGGCAAAAAAAGTACTGCAGAGGGAAATCTCTGGATTGAGTGTGAATATTTCAGCAATCGCTGACTTTGTAATTTTATCTTTTAATGGGCTATTCATTTTTACCTCGTTATCTTTAACTGGTGGTCTCCTTTATTCTGTAGAATAGCTCTTTATCATAAAGGTAGCTTCTTTTTTAGCCTTTTTTTTTCTAGGTAGTCACATGGCGTGTTGCAGTGCCGCTCATTTTGATTAGCGACCCTTTGCATTAATTGTATTTTGAATGGCACCCCAATGCACTGTTAAAATAGCAGGCAAGGTACCTGCGGTGCACATGCTGTATGTTGTGGTGCACTGCATTAAAAAAAGGGTCTCCAATTTTCCCTTTGTTAAAGGAGAATTATGAGGTGATTGCTTTTCACTCACCTCATAGTTCTAGCCGACCTGTGACAATGAGACTGTCCCAGGTCGGCTCAGTAAATCTAGAGGTGAACGAACACATACCGGCCTTCGCTCACCTCTCGATCCTGTCACGGCTCTCTGCCGTGACAGGGGAGGGGCTGGATTCCCCCCGCTCCGATCCGCCAGCGCTGACTAGCGGAACGTACGGGGGAGGGGCGGGTACAGCTGGCTCTGCCTCTAGATAGGCAGAGCCAGCTGTCACTCACGCAGCTGGGCGGATCCAGACATAATTGTCGGGATCCGCTTCAGCTGCGGCATCTCAGTATACCACGAGCTACAGCTCGCGGTATACTGAGCCTAGGGTGACGGGAGGATGCTAGTTTGTGTCCTCCCGTTACCCTAAGGAGAACTATGGGGAAAAGCCCTGACCCCATAGTTCTCCTTTAAGGTGCACTGCCAGCCCATTCAAACAGAAATGAGGTGCCTTATGCAGTGAACCTTAACGCATTGCAGCATGTTGCATTAACGCAACCCATGGTGTGAATGAGCCTTTAAAGTATTTTAGAACTGCAATCCCTTTTATGGTTTTAATGCTACACAACGGCATGCTTTACCATAACAGTATTATTTGAATTATTATTTCCAATAATATAATACGATATTATGATTTATAATAATTATAATATTTACTCAGTGAGTATAGAAACAGTTGTGGTAGGAAGTGTCTGTATTTTCTCTCGCTTCTTGGTTACTTGCGATCAATATGGCAGACACAGCAGCGAGGAACAATGTGGAGGCATTTCTCACACCAGGAACAATGCTAAAAGCAGCAGATGGGGAGAAGAGGGAGCAGATGGTTAAACACAGGGTATAACAGACGCACTGTAGACGAGGAAGGGCTTTGCATGGACCCATGTTAAATAAATCATTTCCTTTGCTTGTGTCTGCTGCTGTGCTGTTTTTGTGTAATCTGATCACATGTAGAAGAGAAATGCCGGCCATACAGGGGCAGATCTGCTCTCTACTACAACAAAAGATAAAATATAGTTTTTTTTTAATATTTACATAATTGCCCCCAAAAAATGAGGAACACAGAAATTACTTCTCTTCTACAAATATTTTTTACTGTCACAGGTCAGATTGTGGGATTTCAATAGAATCTCACAATTTTTGTCACCACTTTGAAACCCTCCTTGACTATTTCTAACCAGATCCTATGCAAATGTTGTATATGTTGATATAAAAGTCAAAAGATCAGTGTTTCTTTATATGATATTACATAAGTCATATAGCCAAAACTTCGGGACAAGGCAGAGTTCCTTATTCAGGGTAACACAGTGACAGTCATTTACATGCTGTCACATAGGTCATATAGCCAACGTTTTGGGACCACACAGGGTCCCTTCCTTAGGGTGACATAGTAGTGATATGACCTATGTGACATCATAGAAATAAAACTCACTTTGATCTTTGATGTTTATATGGAGTGCTGGTGACCTTTCTTCCTTATATCTCTGGGAGGAACAATCACAAATGGCGTAGCAACACATATACCCCGTACACAACCCCTAATTCAAAGCACAAGTATATAATGACCGTACTTCAATACATACATGCTGTACAGTGTTCCAGCTTCCTTTAGGCAAATTATTTATTTATTAAAAGATGATCTGATCAAGCATGCACCTGGAAATTCAATCATCCTATACTTGGTAGCCAAAAGTGGTAGCCAATCAGGTTTTCTAACCTAGCCAATCCAAGTTTCACTCACACATCAGCTGGCACGGTTGTGATCTTCCCCAAGATTGTTGCTTGACTGACTACTTTTATCATGACTATAGGTAACCACTACCCAGTTACTGTCGAACTCACAAACTATTGCAGGTCTGTTGGCCCTCTGCAGGCACATGCCTGCCAGAACTGGAGTGGGCAGAAGGACAGAAGTGAGGTCTCTGAAATATAAGCAGATTATAAAAAATCTGGCAAATGTATTTCAATACCTACTCAATGTGGATATGTCAGTTTTGTGTAGTTGCTAGAAAATTAAATGATATTGTCCCCAATGCAAGGACATGGTCTCAAGACAAAGTGCTCTCCCCCTACCCTTTCCCCCTAAGCTAAAATTCATGCACGTTTAGTAGCCAGTGCACGGTGCAAAAAAGACGACTAACCTCTTTTGGTCCTAGGTTTGCCACCCATTGGGCAATGGAAAATTCAATGGGATAGAGGAGTGTTCCAGCACGGTCAAACCAGTTTGATTTAGTCATAATGAGCCTGGTAAAACAAGGCCAGGTTTCATTAACATCTTAATACCACAATTTGTTCTACCATGTAGGATCTAAGGTAGCTCATAACATATCCATAGTTCTAATTTATTTCTGCAATGTATCTCTTTTAAAAAAGCCACTAACTGTAGGCAACTCAGCTATCTGTACTTTAGATAATTTAGGCACTTGAACAATATACATTTTCCATAATGTTGGGCAGAGCACGTCAAGCAATTAGATGCAATTATTTGAATTTCCCATACGAGGATTGATTGTTTCGCAGATTAAACAAAATAATGGTCCAATTATAGGAAGTTACTGACTACCACAGACAATAAATATGTCACACAGCGGCAGTTTCTGTATTACCATGATCTTCATCCCAGTGGAGAACTTGGTAGTACAGAGACTGAAGCTGGTAGCATATGGTGTCATCTTCCTAATGCTTCACATTGTTAGAACAAGTGCCATAGGTCTAGACATGGTCACCCACAGGTATGGCTGATTTTGTTGAGGGCAAGAAAAAAAGCAAATTGTCTCTATGAGGCATCACAAAAAAATGGCTTTCCGATGCTGCAAAGTTTGATCAGTTGACATAGCATCCAAGTCTCTATCAGGCTCTTTTTAATACAGATCTTTACAATTTACAAATGATTTTTAAGTAGTGAGAGATCATAAAGTAACAGACATGTCAAACCAAAAGAAGTGTAGATGATCTCACAGCAAGTATACTGTGTTCCGGGCCTTCCCTATACTGTAATGCGGCAGCTCCCCCCCCCCCCCTTTCTAGCTAGAGTGTCCCAGGTTGCTAAGAGCTCTTAGCAAACTGTGGTGCTCTGGCCGGCGTCCAGCACAGCCCCCGGCAACCAGTCAGCCAGTGACATCAGTGAGACGGGCGGGAAGCCGAACAAAGCCAAAGTCAAAGGTAATGTGCCAGCATTCAATACCCCCCTCCCCGTAACGTGCACCACCAGAACCATCATGCACCCTTCGTCGGCCTCAGGCAGCGACAAGTCTAGGGACACCCCTGATTGTGTTGATGAGTGAAGCCAGAAGAGATAATGAGGCTTGCATGTAAAAAGACTGCATATCATTGATCCAGTTTACAAAATTCAGCAGGATTGTGGAGGAATGGAAATTTGGAGACCAACACTGGCTTTTTAATTGTGCGGCTATCGCCCTTATCTTATCTATACCTCTATAGTTAACTATTAACAAGCATGAAGGGCTTCTGCTCCTTGTTATTATATCTGGTTATACAGAGATTTTATGAAAAGGTTTGTTACATATTAGGAGGAAGATCTGGAATTTCTGACAGGGATTCTGTAATCGCCATTTTATGTACTGGCAGGAATTCTGTGAACACCATTAGCACTACTGGCAGACCTGGAGGTATTATAGCATCTATACTGCCTAGAAGGAGGCAGGTTGAACCCAGAGCTTGTATGTACCTAATTTCTAAATAGCGAGCCTTTAGGAGGTCCAGTGAAGACAGAACTCTAAAACATTAGGCATGAGTAATGGGGGGGATGTATTCTCAGTACAATGGTGTGACAGCAGGGTTGGATGTCAATAGAGGGCAGGTATAAGGCAAGTGGCAGAGTGATGCCAATAAATAATATGGATGAGATAGTAAAGGAGCAGAGCATGTTAATTTCACAAAGTGTATTACTTAAGTATTCAGAAATAACTAATACTTATTACAAATGTTTACTTAGCTTAGTTAACAAGGCGAAGTTCTATTCACTTTGAATATTCAATCATAAAAAAGGGACTGGAAGAAGTGAACACAGCTTCACAATATTTTTCTGTGATAAGTGAACATTCGCTTTGCAAAGTAAACTTTCATTTTAAATAATTTGCTGACTATCAGTAAATAACCTTATTGTGTACTTCACCTTGGCTTTATTTTGAATTGACCTGAGAAGTGTAGTTTAATGGTGTTGTAACCTGAGAATGTATAGTGCAAATATGTTTGAAAAATGAAGAGAAACATATAAAAGCATTTTTATTTTTGGGATTTTAAGGCACACACAAACTGTCAGCAATTAAAAAAAATTACTTTTCCAAACGTTAAAATATAATATTGTTACATTTCACATATCTCAATGTAAATGGGGGAGGGGGAGGCATATGAAGGAAGGATGAATAAGCAGCACAAGAAGCCACTAAGTTGTGTTGCACTGCATTGAGCATCTTGATAGGAGAAGACAGCAGAGTGACAGATAGATGAGCGCATCAATCTGTTGCTTACCCTTTCATTGTCCAATCACAGGCTGTGGGGTGAGCAGAAGACGCGTGAGTATTACTAAACCGCAGCAGATAAAAATCAGGTCTCCTGCCCAGTCAGACTGAGATGTGCTGTGTGGTAGGGCTGAATGGACAGAACTGGGTGGACAGTAATTTAAACAGGGGATCACCAGCATGATTACCAGAATGAAAGTGTGAATTATTTTTGCTTTTATTGGAGTCATTTCGCATGCGTCATTTAAGCCAACATTTCAGGACCACACAGGGTCCCATAGTCGTCCTGAAGAGGGAACCCTGTGTCGAAACGACTTTGAGTAACACGGCACCATCCGTGTCATCACTGAGAGCAGCATGAACAATAGCATAAAGGTGAACAAGCTGTATGGAGTGCAGGTGACTTATCACAATGTCTTATGGGTGGACAGTTATTCAAATCCTTTGCAAGGTGAAATGGCTTCCTTATACGTTTTTTTATTGTTTATATTTAGCTGTTTGCCTGGCGTTCAGCTATTAACAGACACTAGGGCTTACTACTGATCTACTAGTGTCTCTGACAGAGTTATACTTTCTTAGTTTAATAACTTTATTCCTGAATAAATAAATTAACAAAGAAGTTGGTACATCCATAACTCAGACATCTCAACTCTCCCGGACGTTCTGGGAGTCTCCCGCTATTAGATAGCGGCTCCCAGACACCTGGGAGAGAAAATATTTTTATCCTGGAAAGGGTTACTCTTCTCTATCTAGCAGAGTAAACCTTTTCTTGCTATCCGTTTTGTTTTTTGTTTTTGTTCTTTTACATCGGGGCCGGTGGCCACCATCAGTCAGAGTAAAAGAAAAAAAAAAGAAAAAACTAGCATAGGAATGAATAACTAGGCTTCTATTGGCTATTTCAATTTGCAATAGCCAATAGCAGGCTGGCTATTGCACCCCAGCCCACTGCTGCTGGACCTGAAGTTCTCCATCAGGCCCTCCTCTGCTGATTGACAGCAGCAGTGGGCAGGTGCAATAGCCAGCCTGCTATTGGCTACTGCAAATTGAAATTGCCAATAGCAGCCTAGTTATTCACTCCCATGCTGTTGGGTTGTTGTTTTTTTTTAATTCTGACGGCAGCAGGTGTCAGAATACAAAAAACAAACAAACCACAGACAGCAAGGCAAGCATTAGCCTCTCTGCTATCTGCCATCATTTCAGGTGACCCCCCTGAAATGAGAAGGGCACCTCCCTGAAATGACTTGTTTCAGTTTGGGATGCCTGATAGCTGGTAAAAGATAAACAAAGAGAAAGGAGAATAAGTAATCACATATAAAAAAGCAAAGTTGGAAAAGAGAGCTTTTGTTATTAAACACTCGTTCGACTATAACATTTTAGAACTGCTGACCCTGACTTTAAATGTGTAATTACGCACATTCCACAACTGCAGACCCTAAGCCTGAGCCTAGAATTAAATGATGTTTAATTCCAGTTTGTGTTACCAGGAGTTAAAGTGATATTAAAGTCAAAATGGTTTAGCCTATTCTGATTACATCACTTGCAATGGATGGTACTCCTCAATGTCAAAAAGTTTTAGCTTCCTGCAGAATCAGCTGGTCCCCTGAGCACCGGTCCTGATATTCTGTTTTACAGTGGCTCCTTTCTCCTTCAGATTCAAAAGGATAAAATCCTGTTTGATAATGTAGCATTGGGCTCATCATAGGAATACTGACAATATCCACATTCTCATCCCTTCTTCAATCATTATTATTATTATTATTATCCAATAACAGCCTTATTAATGTATATATTTGCCACTCTCAGGGAAATTATATCACCTTATTTATTAATGCGAGAATGATTATTATTATTATTATTACATAGTATTTATATAGCGCCAACAGTTTGCGCAGCGCTTTACAATGTACAATGTACAATGATGTCCTTTATTCACCCACACATCTACCCTACTGGCTTTAAAATTCAACTTTTATTTACAAAGAGCCTTATTTACCACTAGGAGACTTGTGGCCAGGAAATGGATATCCACCATCCCTCCCTCATTATCCGAATGGATCTCCGAGTTAGAGAAAATTGTAATGTTTGAACGCATTACCTATCAATATAGATGGCTTGGTGAAGATAACTTTTTCTCACTCTGGTCCAGAGGGCTACAGTATCGTACACATTAAGCTCACTCTAGAATTTTTTCATGTTAAAAATGTAATAATAAATGAATAATTAAATTAAAGCGAAGAAGAAAAATAAGAGAATGTGAGGAAACTGTGGATGTAGATAAGAAAGAGATGTAAAGATAAGATGAGATATTCAGAAAATCAATGCAAAAGTTTGAAAAGTTTATAGTCAGTTTGGAAGAGGTAACTTCTGATAAATGATATTAGATTTGATAAAGAAATCCATATTGTATCTCTGATAAGATCAACACAGGAAAGATATCCTTTCATACAGGAACATTTGTATATAGAGAATATCAAAGCTTTAAACATTGGTTTCCAATAAAAATGTAACTTTAATTCCAGTAGGGTAGATGCATGGTAGGGTAGCGGAACATTCTCGCATTGTTAAATATAATTATTATTTGGTTTTTTGTTTTTTTTTAATCAGATATTATTTATTTGTTTTTTTTCCCCTTTCCATACATTGTGAACATTGACAATAAAGCCACAGCCCAAAACAACTAACAAAGCAAAAACAAAAAAACAAGAAAAAAAACCACACCAAAAAAAACAGAACCTAAGGACAACAACAGTACGAACCCTATCTGCAGTCCCTACTTTTCTATCTATCTTTATTCTATTTACTATTGCCCATTTCTTTCCCTTTTCTTCCACTTATAATATTATATTTTGTCCTCTTAATCAAGGAGGTCTCAAGTCCGATTAATATTCATATTTTCAATCCACCTATTCCAAATTCCCTGAAATTTGCCTGACTAGCCCCTCATCCTGTAAGTATGTTCGTCAAACCCAACATATTTACTAGTCTCAGCTTTCCATTCTTCAATTGTAGGGGGATACTCCGAAGTCCATTTGACTGCTATTAATCTTCTAGCCAGAAACAGTAGCCTTTTTATGGCTAAAGTGCTGTTATTATCTAGATAGTCAGAGTTGAAACCTCCTAGAATACATGTTAACGGGTTAATATCCACTATATTTCCATATATTCTATTTAAACATTCAATCACCCCTATCCAGTACCTTTTTAATTTTGGACATCTCCATAATAAATGAATAAGTGTGCCTTCCTGATGCTTGCATCTCGCACACTTTGGGTCTGTACGGGCCCCTATTTTATAGAAAAACTCCGGGGTTCTGTACACCCTATGTATAATAAATAATTGGGTTAATCTATGTGATAAAGAAAGAGACACATCTTGCACTCCTTGAAGTACTGCCCTCCATGTTTCCTCATCAATTATGCCTATATACTCTGTCCAGCACTCTCTGCATATCAATGGAAATTTCCTTAGTTCCTTTTAAAAAAAACAGTGATACACCCGGAAAATTATCCCCTTAGACTTCTTAGCTTTAACTACCTGATCTATCAAGGGAGTTGGAGCATAGCATGCTGCTGGAACCAAAGCTTGCACACTCAACGCATGTCTTGCAAATATTGAAAAAAACATTTTATTCTCCAATTGGTATTCTACTCTTAGTTGGTCATATGTCTTAAACACCCCCCTGGAGTATAGTTGCATTAATGAAACTATCTTATTAGGTTTTTATTGCTATGTGCGTCTGTTTCTGTCCCAGTGACAAAGATTACCAGGATGGCAAGTGAGTGAAAATCTACCCAATGGTAAACGGGACACCATCAAAAGCTGACAGATGTTCTAACCATGCAACGTGTTAGCAATTAGGGATGAGCTTGGGTTCAGTCCAAACCTGAGTTCGTCCAAACCCAGAAGGAAGCTGGCAGTGCCCAATTAGCTGCATTCACAACTTCATGTAAACAAAGGGGCGGGATGCTGGTGACATCATGTCATGTATATGTCTGCCTACACTGGTCTTCTTTTCCAGTTTTATTCAAAGGTATATTCAAACTTTTTTTTTTAATGTTGATAAAGTGTTTATAAGAAGTTTACAAAATTCCAGCATGGAATATAGTCAGTAACTATAAGAGGAAATAATTCCTCCCCTCACAGCTACCTCCTCATCTATCACTTGCCCCTCCCTTTTAGATTGTAAGCCCTCAGGGGCAGGGCCCTCCTTACCATCTTGTTGTGAATTGTATTGTGATTGTAATGTTTTCCTTATATATTGTAACGCGCTGCACAAACGGCGCATTTGAATTTTTCTCTAATCTAGTCTTGGAGCTCGAAAAGTATCTGTACATGTACTTGTAATTGTACCGAGTACTGTACTTGGTATCGGTGCATCCCTAATACAAATAATAATAATAATAAAGGTCCCAGAATGGTCACAAAATAGGACATCTGGATACAAATACAAAATACCAATACGTAAAACAAAATTCAGATAGTAGTCACCCCAAGAATAGCCAGAGAATAATGATTTAGGAAAAAGAAGTTAGAAAAGGAGAAGAAACATTCTAGGACAGGAAGTAGAAGGAAAAGGAAAAGTAGAGCACTCCAGGATATCCAGAACCCCAACAGTAGAGATCACAGCAAGCATAAATGGAGTTCAGCTTGGGGAAACTGCAGATGTATAAAGTTTCTTTAACCACCTCCCGTTCGCCGAACGTTGAAAGACGGCCGGACCGGAGTCTCCTGGATGCGGGTGGGCGTCTTTAGATGTCCTTCGTGTCCGCGCCCGCTTGCGCGCACCCCCTTTGATTTGTAAAGACGCCTGATCGCTTGTATGATGCAAGTGAGGGTGCGCCCCCTCCTTACCTCTCGTCGCTGTCCCCGCCGCCGCCATCCCCGCGATCCCGGGCGTCCATCCTGGGCGATGTGGCTCTGTGCACTGAGAACGGAGGGAGGTCAGTACGCAATCTCCCTCCGCTTTCCCCCCGGTCTCTGAATGCAGGAAGTGATGTATATTGCATTACTTCCGCATTCCTATGTCACTCTCCGGTAAAGAAACCGGAGAGAAGCTGATGAAGCAGATCTGTGCTTCATCAGCTTCTCTGGGGATCCCTAGATGACATTAGAAGTCTTAGAGACCCCTGATGTCTCCATAGAGGGGACCTGTAACTGTAATATTTTATCACATAGGGGATTTTTTAGCACCCTATGTGATAACAATAAAGTTAAGTGTAAAAAAAGTAAAAAAAAAAATGCTCACAAAATAAATAAAAAGTTACACACACAAAACCAAAAAAAAACACACAACATTTTTTTAAGGTCCCCCACCCCCACATAGATGTGCAAAAATGTGTTAGATGCACCTACACGCAAAAACGATGTTTGATCCAATTATGCTGCACGTGTTACATATCAGCCGCGAAGGTCGCAATGAAAGCAATAATTCTTGGGCCATTAATCACTGATAACACTAAACTGATGAGTGGTAAAATCTTTTAAAGCGTCGCCTATGGCCAATTATGGCTGTGGTGTTTTTTTGCGCGCAATTTTAAGGCTTGACGTTGGGTAAAAATAAATAAAAGGGAAAACCATTTAAAAAAAAATATTCTGTACTTTTTTTGTTATATAGTAAAAAATAAAAAACCCAGGGGTGATTAAATACCACCAAAAGAAAGCTCTATCTGTCCCCAAAAAATGGTATAAAATTAATTTCAGTACAGCGTTGCATGACGGAATAAATGTCAGTCAAAGTACCGCAGCGCTGAACACTGAAAAATGGCCTGGACAGGAAGGGGTGTAGAAAAACATTAATTAAAAAAAACATTATTTTATTGGGAAATGAAGATCAGGAGAGAGACTATCTGGACAAGCTTCATGTTACTGGACAGCAGAAGGGCAAGAGGAAAGTTTTGGAGGTCTTGAATTTACGTCTTGACACCATTAATCCCCAAGTGGCAGTTATTTGGCTAGTCTGTGTCATTACTGCCATAATACATATAGAGTAGAGGCCTCCATTATTATTCATTAAGCTTTAACAAATGTCTTTGCCTTCATATTCAAAGGTCTTGGTGGATTTACAGGGAACTCCAACAGGGTTAGTTGAAACACCTTGTAATTGCTGCCGCAGGTGCATAGACCTGGGAACCTAATGGCAGCGATCTCACCACCATAGAGGGATGTCAGAAACCTTTTCTTAACACTCTCACAACTTCCAGAATGCTATAATATATTGAATACATTTTGGGAGGGCTCTTAATTTACTTACACTTTTTCTACATTCACAAGAATTACATTCATAAGACAGTGAGCACCACACACAAAGCAGAACTTACCTTTCTTTGATCTGTCCGCAGCAAACTGAAATATAACTATTTACAATATATTAGCAGACTTAAGAAACAATTTGCTAAGCCATCCGTCTTGAGAAACTCTGTGAACATTCATTCTATGTGAACATTCACATAGGAGTTTATTCACAAAGCTAGCCGAAGGATCTAGCTGTAGCTCCGGCTGATCCTTCGGCTAGCTTCGGCCAACTGACCCCTTCGGTTCAGTAGAACCGAGGGGCTGCTGTACGGGCTATTCACTATAGCCCGTACAGCTCCCGAAGTTGGTCGAGCCGAAGGCGTATGCTTCGGCTTGACTGAGCCGAGGTGAAAGCCGAAGCGGGCCGAAAGCCTGCTACTGACAGCTAGGCAGAGCCAGCCGTCATCTCACGGCTGGCTTCGGCCACTTGCAATGACAGTTCAGCGTACCCTGGTTACTAGGTAATTCACTCACTGCTGTTTGGCCTCTATGAGAATAGGACGAACAGCAGCGAGTAGCCTGCGGGAGGTTTGGCTCAGCCAATCCAAATGTTGGATTGGCTGAGTCAAACTCTTTCTGCACAAATAAATACTTATATCCTCTGCTCCATACTCAATCTAGTGGTCATAAAGTGGTATTTTGCTAATATTATATTTGACCTGAAATTAAAATGTACAAAAAAGTTTGTTTTTGTCTCTATTAGCACAGATCGAATGTTTATAGAGTTTTGAAGGACAAATGGCTTTCCAAATTGTTTATAAATAGACCCCTTGGGGTCTGTAGCAACAGACTTTTGTTCTCTTCACGTGGGTTTTGCATTCCCATGTGGTAATACAAAACCTGCTTGAAGCAAGTAAATTGCAGGTCAGCAGGAGGTCAACTGCAGGTCAAATGCACCTATCAATGAATTCTGAATGAGCTCAGAAACATCTCAGAACAATGCCATTAACACATGGCCATTGTCCGTACACACCAGCCCTTGCACAAAATTATTAAAGAGCTACATTAGGTTTTTCTTTCCTATTTCAGAGCTGTTCTTTAGGGAATGGCGCTGACTGCACTGTCTGTTTATGGTTGTTTTCTCTGCAAATTTGCATAGGCATCTACGATTTGGGTATTGTAGTTTTTTCCATTTTCACAAGCCCATGCAGTTTTAAGGCTTGGCATGTTTGTTATCTATTTACCCGACATGACCCCATCTTTTATATTTTACCAAAAAATTGGGTAATATATTGTGTTTCTGTGCACTAAAATTAATTTTAGTGTATTTTATCCTAAAAATGTTGGTTTGATAAACATTTGCACAAATATCGTGCAACATAAAAAATTGCAACTAGCATATTTTTTATTCTCCAGGCCTTTGCTTTCAGAAAATATATCATAGCCAAAGATTCAGATTGTATTATGCGTGCAAAATTAAGAAATTACTCTGGACAGCAAGTGGTTAAATCCAGGCTCGGCCAGGACACTATATGCATGGAGTATGTATCTTCTCCATGTACTTGCGTGGGTTTACTTCAAAGACATGCTAGTAGGTTAACTGGCTTCTCTCTAAATGGGCCCCTAGAATGTATGCATGTTAGATAGGGACCTTAGATTAGGGACTGGTATGAATATACAATAAGCATTGTGTAAATTGATGGCACTATATAAATACGTGTAATAAATAGAAGACATTTTTGCCCTAGGGGTTACATACGCTTTGAAATGCAAGCAGTATGAAGTTTGGAGCTGGCACCAAAGAAATAAAGATTTGGCGTCACCTTTTTATACAGTGGTAATAAATGGGAGGTTTATTCTTGGGCAGAAAGGCGACAAATTTATGCACACGTATAGACTTGTAAAAAGACATTAATCACACTTTCCGCGCTATCGCATTGTAGTCTCCCTTCTCTTTTAACAAGGAGTCATCTTTAGAACTAAATACATAATTCAGGCAATCTCAATGAGCATGTTCTTCTAAAAGGGATCTGTAGTTAGGGGGTCTCATATATTAAGTCGGTATAATCCCCCCAGAGTGAGGCAGTAGCCTGAACACCTGTCACAGCCCTGGGACACAGACCGGCCTTTATTGTGGGACCTGCAGCTGCCAACTGCCATCAGCATCAAGTTACAGGCACAAAGGCTTCCTTCATTCTTGTGGTTCTCGGACATTTAATAAGTGCTGAGGCGGGGAACGTGAGGAATATGGAATGGTAATCACTCAGTGGGTGGCATGGATTATATCATAGAAAATATGGAATGAGTTGTGAGGAATTTACAGGATCACCTTACCCTGCAGGAAGCAGGAAGTGTAGACGTTACATTGTGACACAGTGTGAAAGATACCAGACAGTTCATTCAACCAGGTGACAGTACTGTCAGGATCACCTAAGCAGTAAGTGTAGACGTTACATTGTGGCACATTTGGAAAGATACCATATAGTTCATTCAACTAGTTGGCTGTACTGTCAGGATCACCTAACCTTGCAGGAAGTATAGACGCTACATTGTGACACAGTTGGAAAGATACCAAATAGTTCATTCAACCAGTTGGCTGTACTGTCAGGATCATATAACCTTGCAGAAAGCAGGAAGTGTAGATGTTTCATTGTGGCACATTTGGAAAGATACCAGGCGTTTAATTCAACCAGTTGGCTGTACCTTCAGAATCACCCAACCATGCAGCAAGCATCATATGTAGACATTACCTTGTAACACACTTGTAAAGATACCAGACAGTTCATTCAGCAGCTGGTTATACTGTTGCAGAGATGACTCAGTGAAGAGTTCCAAGGTAACCCTCTCAAGGTTCTTGTGGCGATCTTCAAGGTCATCCTTGGTCAAGCCTGATGCCAGCACCAGTAGTGGGACCAGATGTGTGCAGACATCAGAGTCTCTGAGTCTCAATCAGCGGCGCCCCAGAGGATCAAAACTGGCCAAAAAATATTCTCATCTAGGCGAGAATAGCGCCAGAGGCGGGGCCAGCTTGAAAAAAACAAAAATGTGACTACAAAAAAAACAATATATAGAATGCACAGGAAATTTAAAAAGTGGAGGGGGTGAGAATTAGGATGCCACAAACTTTTATTTTAGAATAAAGTTCTGCTATATCTAGTCATTCATAGAATTCCATATACTGTACTTGTGAGGTTAGCTAAGGTCATGGGAATGAAGAGGGTAAGACGAGTGCAGAAAAGATGGTAATGTCATCACCAGATTGCCGATGAGAACAAATTTTCTGACTTGCCAATTTTTTGCCCATTAATTTGACTGCAAAGTTGAAATGCACTTAAAGCATCCTGTAAAAGAAGATATTATATACTTATACCTATATCTTGGATGGCAAGTCAAATCTTCCTGTTTTTTAAGAGTTACTGGCAGCATTGCTATTTGACTTTTCTGAGTGTGTCAGATAGCATGCTCCCCCCCTGTGCTCTGTGGTCTCTTCCACTGGATGCTACTTTACTACAAGACACATTATTGATATACGGGTCTATTCACAAAACTGCCGTAGGCAGCCGAGTGAATAACCGACCTGAAGCGAAGAGAGCCGAACGCTGTTCCACTATTTACTTCAGGCTGGTAAGGCTGATTCCATCCGTTTATCGGCTGAAATCAGCCGTACATTGGGTGGCTTTGGCTGGGTTTGTGTTGGCCGAACATGCTCATGATGTTCGGCCGACCCGAAGTGCAGAAGGAGTTCGACTCAGCTGATCCAACATCTGGATCGGCTGAGCCGAACCTCCGGCAGGCTACTCGCTGCTTTTCAAGCTATTTTCATAGGGGCCGGACGGCATTCTGCTCGGCTATTCTGCTCGGTACCTCTGTGGTACCGAGCAGAATAGAAAAACAGTTTAAAAAAGTAGAAAAAAAAAAAAAAGAAAACGATTGGGCGGAGATAGCAGTGACGGCTAGCTCCGCCCAACTGTTTATTATTGGCCGGGACCAGCTGTCATTACAATGGAGCTTGTTGGAGCCGGCGGTGGTATCAAAGCCGGCTCTGCTGAGTTTTCATGGTACTGACAGATCAGCGTCCCCCGGTTACCAAGTAACGGCTTTCATATCACCTCCGGCTCTGCTAAGCTCTCATTGTAATGCAGGGGGGAGAGAGCACCCCCCTGAAATGATGGCAGATAGCAGATGAAGCAATAGCATCTTTGCTAAGTGCAAGATGTTTTTTTTTTATTCTGACAGCTGCTGCCGTCAGAAAAAAAAAAAATCAGCATAGGAATGCATAGCTAGATTCCTATTGGCTATTTAAATTTGCAATATCCAATAGCAAGCTGGCTATTGCACCCGCCCTCTGCTGCTGTCAATCACTAGAAGAGGACCTGATGGAGAACATCAGGTCCCCTCTGGTGATTGACAGCAGCAGTGGGCGTGTGCAATAGCTAGTTTGCTGTTGGCTATTGCAAAGTGAAATAGCCAATAGGAATGTAGCTATGCATTCCTATGCTGTTTTTTTTTTCCTGACGGCGGCCAGCGGCTCCAATGTCAGAAGAAAAGAAAAAAAAACAGAGCAGGGAAAGGTTTACCTGGTAACCAGGGGACACTGATCTGTCTTTGCAAGTGCCTGGAGGCAGCCGTGTGATGACGGCTGGCTCCGCCCAGCTGTTAGTAGCAGGCTGTCATTCGGCCAGCTTCAGCTTTCACCTCGGCTCAGTCCCCTTCGGTTCAGTTTTCCAGTTGTATGGCAACTGAACCCCTTCGGTTCAGTTGTACTGAACCGAAGGGGTCCTGGGGCCGAAGCGAGCCGAAGGATCAGCCGAAGCTACGGCTAGATCCTTCGGCAGCTTTGTGAATAGACCCCATAGTGTCCAGCAGGAGGAACCACAGTCTGCAGTGGGGGGACAATATCTGACCCGAGCATATTTATCTGACCCGATCAGAAAAGTCAGATAGCAGCATTGCCAGTATCTCTTAATGATCACAAATATTTGACTAATCTCCCATCGAACAGGTAAGTATTTAATTTCTGCTGCTTCAGGCTAAAACAGTCATTTTAAATTGGAACTCCTATAGTCATATTCTCAGAACCTTGATTAAATACTGTATGTATATGCAAATTAATGTTGTAGCTGCAAGAATAGTGTAATGCATTTTTCCTCAAATCATGGCAATTGTATTCAACCACCTGAAGAGTGATGAGTGAATACAGGAAAAAAATGTCTGCTGAAGCTCTGCTTCCAAAGGAGCAGCAGCACACTGATTAGGTCATCCCTCTGCTCTGTCCTGTAACTTTGTTCAGCATTAGGCTGACAAGTATTTTACAAAGTGAAAAAAGCCCTGATTGGATGCTGCCCTTCCCTCTCCCAGTGACAGTTCTGCCGTACAGGGTACTACAGGAGGCCAATTTTAAGACAGATTTAAAACAAACTTAGGGGTCTATTCACAAAGCTGCCGAAGGATCTGGCCATAGATTCGGCCGATCCTTCGGCTGGCTTCGGCCCCAGGACCCCTTCGGTTCAGGAGAACCGAGGGGGTGCTGTACGGGCTATTCACAATAGCCCGTACAGCTCCCGATCACGGCCGAGCAGCTCAGTCGAGCGCTGAGCCGTGCTGATAGCCGAAGCTGGCCGAGCGGCCGGCCATTGGCCGGTTGACAGCCTGCTTCTGACAGCTGGGCGGAGCCAGCCGTGATCTTACGGCTGGCTCCGGCCACTTTCAGAGAGATCAGCGTC